>NC_092109.1:34215091-34260091 GCF_045679555.1 Salvelinus alpinus | reverse complement strand
CCGGGGAGTCAAACAGCACCCGGTGGGTCAAACAGAACCCGGTGGGTCAAACAGCACCCGGGGAGTCAAACAGAACCCGGTGGGTCAAACAGCACCCGGGAGTCAAACAGCACCCGGTGGGTCAAACAGAACCCGGTGGGTCAAACAGCACCCGGGAGTCAAACAGCACCCGGGGAGTCAAACAGCACCCGGTGGGTCAAACAGAACCCGGTGGGTCAAACAGCACCCGGGGAGTCAAACAGCACCCGGTGGGTCAAACAGAACCCGGTGGGTCAAACAGCACCCGGGGAGTCAAACAGAACCCGGTGGGTCAAACAGCACCCGGGAGTCAAACAGCACCCGGGGAGTCAAACAGCACCCGGTGGGTCAAACAGAACCCGGTGGGTCAAACAGCACCCGGGGAGTCAAACAGAACCCGGTGGGTCAAACAGCACCCGGGGAGTCAAACAGCACCCGGGGAGTCAAACAGCACCCGGTGGGTCAAACAGAACCCGGTGGGTCAAACAGAACCCGGTGGGTCAAACAGAACCCGGTGGGTCAAACAGCACCCGGGGAGTCAAACAGAACCCGGTGGGTCAAACAGCACCCGGGAGTCAAACAGCACCCAGGGAGTTGGCGAGAAGGTGCTGCTGTGGGTTAATAGGGCTGGAGGATAGAGAGTGTGTAGATGGTCCTGCTGGGGGTTAATAGGGCTGGAGGATAGAGAGTGTGTAGATGGTGCTGCTGGGAGTTAATAGGGCTGGAGGATAGAGAGTGTGTAGATGGTGCTTCTGGGGGTTAATAGGGCTGGAGGATAGAGAGTGTGTAGATGGTGCTGCTGTGGGTTAATAGGGCTGGAGGATAGAGAGTGTGTAGATGGTGCTGCTGTGGGTTAATAGGGCTGGAGGATAGAGAGTGTGTAGATGGTCCTGCTGGGAGTTAATAGTGCTGGAGGATAGAGAGTGTGTAGATGGTGCTGCTGGGAGTTAATAGGGCTGGAGGATAGAGAGTGTGTAGATGGTGCTGCTGTGGGTTAATAGGGCTGGAGGATAGAGAGTGTGTAGATGGTCCTGCTGGGGGTTAATAGGGCTGGAGGATAGAGAGTGTGTAGATGGTGCTGCTGGGGGTTAATAGGGCTGGAGGATAGAGAGTGTGTAGATGGTCCTGCTGGGGGTTAATAGGGCTGGAGGATAGAGAGTGTGTAGATGGTCCTGCTGGGGGTTAATAGGGCTGGAGGATAGAGAGTGTGTAGATGGTGCTGCTGGGGGTTAATAGGGCTGGAGGATAGAGAGTGTGTAGATGGTGTATTGCTGTAAATGCTTTTTAGGGTTTTCTCCTCCGTGCCTCTCCTTGCCTGGCCATCTGTTCAGCCATATGGAGGCATGGATGGAGGAGCCACTTCTGGTAAGACTGGCGGAGGAAGATTCTCAGTGGTAGACACACACACAGTCAGTAATGTTTCATTCACATCTGGGACAGAGCAGTCGTTCTGTATATGACAAAGTCCTTACAGCGCCACTGTCACTGTGATGGCTGTAAGAGCTGGTCTCAGGTAAACACGTCTTCTGAAGCACAACACTGTAGCATTCTTTTCCCTTTTCAACCTTCTTTTAGTTGTTTTCCTCTGTCTGCTGAGAGCTGAGGGCTTTGCTATGAGAGTTGATGGATTTCAAATAGCTCTCCTTTTGTTGAAACCTCTTAAACATTAAGGGAGGGGGTTCTCTTCAGAAACAATACCTTATCTTTGTTTTTAGGGGTAGCAAATAAAAGGCCTGATTGATCAATAATTGATTGATTATTGCGGCCGGTTAAAAGGAAACAGCACTTCCCTTTTGTTTGTTTGTTTATGTATTTGTCTGTTTGCTCCGTTTGTGTGTTCAGAGGGGGAGGAGTGGAGGTTTCTGAAGACATGTCATTGGTTAATAAGAGGGATCTGAAGACATGTCATTGGTTAATAGGAGGGTTCTGAAGACATGTCATTGGTTCAACAAGGTCCTCCCAGTCAAGTGTGGTGGTTCCATTTCCCTTCATGTCAGTCACTGTTCCTCACCTCTCTCATGCTACAGCACAGTCAGGCTGAACACTGTTCATGTTCTTCAGGTGGGCCTGTTGGGTACACACACATCGTATGCACAGAGAACACTGTAGGTGGCACACACACATCGTATGCACAGAGAACACTGTAGGTGGCACACACACATCGTATGCACAGAGAACACTGTAGGTGGCACACACACATCGTATGCACAGAGAACACTGTAGGTGGCACACACACATCGTATGCACAGAGAACACTGTAGGTGGCACACACACATCGTATGCACAGAGAACACTGTAGGTGGCACACACACATCGTATGCACAGAGAACACTGTAGGTGGCACACACACATCGTATGCACAGAGAACACTGTAGGTGGCACACACACATCGTATGCACAGAGAACACTGTAGGTGACACACACACATCGTATGCACAGAGAACACTGTAGGTGACACACACACATCGTATGCACAGAGAACACTGTAGGTGACACACACACATCGTATGCACAGAGAACACTGTAGGTGACACATACACATCGTATGCACAGAGAACACTGTAGGTGACACACACACATCGTATGCACAGAGAACACTGTAGGTGACACACACACATCGTATGCACAGAGAACACTGTAGGTGACACATACACATCGTATGCACAGAGAACACTGTAGGTGACACATACACATCGTATGCACAGAGAACACTGTAGGTGACACATACACATCGTATGCACAGAGAACACTGTAGGTGACACACACACATCGTATGCACAGAGAACACTGTAGGTGGCACACACACATCGTATGCACAGAGAACACTGTAGGTGGCACACACACATCGTATGCACAGAGAACACTGTAGGTGGCACACACACATCGTATGCACAGAGAACACTGTAGGTGGCACACACACATCGTATGCACAGAGAACACTGTAGGTGACACACACACATCGTATGCACAGAGAACACTGTAGGTGACACACACACATCGTATGCACAGAGAACACTGTAGGTGACACACACACATCGTATGCACAGAGAACACTGTAGGTGACACATACACATCGTATGCACAGAGAACACTGTAGGTGACACACACACATCGTATGCACAGAGAACACTGTAGGTGACACACACACATCGTATGCACAGAGAACACTGTAGGTGACACATACACATCGTATGCACAGAGAACACTGTAGGTGACACATACACATCGTATGCACAGAGAACACTGTAGGTGACACACACACATCGTATGCACAGAGAACACTGTAGGTGACACACACACATCGTATGCACAGAGAACACTGTAGGTGGCACATACACGTCGTATGCACAGAGAACACTGTAGGTGGCACACACACATCGTATGCACAGAGAACACTGTAGGTGACACATACACATCGTATGCACAGAGAACACTGTAGGTGACCCACACACATCGTATGCACAGAGAACACTGTAGGTGACACACACACATCGTATGCACAGAGAACACTGTAGGTGACACATACACATCGTATGCACAGAGAACACTGTAGGTGGTACATACACATCGTATGCACAGAGAACACTGTAGGTGACACACACACCCTGCATCATTACTTGTGCACATTACAGTGACCTGAGACAGAACCAGGGCACTTTGTAAATGTCACGGGCCAGCCCTCTCCCCCTCTTTGCCCACAGAATAAAATGAATTGAATTGTGTGCTATCAGCAGCAGCAGCAAGATAAATCTGTCGTTTTAAAAGAAAGTAGCAATTAGGTGTGGAAAGCCTAGTGGAGGGAGGGAGGGAGGGAGGGAGGGAGGGAGGGAGGGAGGGAGGGAGGGAGGGAGGGAGGGAGGGAGGGAGGGAGGGTGCTTTTAGGAGTAACCCCCAGCCCTTTCCTAATGCATGGGACCAGAGAGGCTATGTGACAGGGGAGCAGGTGAGCTGTTTATCATCAATAGAGGGGAGGGGGAGGAGGGCAGGGGGGAGACAGAGCCTCTGACCAGGTCCATTACATAGACCAAAGATGGGAACTGAGGCTCTGTTGCCAGATGCCATTTGTGAACTCTCCATATCTTCCCTCTGATTCTGAGTGTATCTAACAATCACCTCACACCACTCTCACAGTCCTTCCTCTCTCCTTTCCCCTATTCTCTCCCTATATCTCTCTATATCTGTCTCTCTCAACAAACACACATACACTACCGGTCAAAAGTTTGGGCTCACTTAGAAATGTCCTTCTTTTTGAAAGAAAAGCAAATTTTTTGCCCATGAAAATAACATAAAATGTATCAGAAATACAGTGCAGACATTGTTAATGTTGTAAATGACTATTGTAGCTGGAAATGGCAGATTTTTTTATGGAATATCTACAGAGGCCCATTATCAGCAACCATCACGCTTGTGTTCCAATGGCACGTTGTGTTAGCTAAGTTTATCATTTTAAAAGGCTAATTGATCATTAGAAAACCCTTTTGCAATTATGTTAGCACAGCTGAAAACTGTTGTTCTGATTAAAGAAGCATTACAACTGGCCTTCTTTAGACTAGTTGAGTATCTGGAGCATCAGGATTTGTGGGTTTGATTACAGGCTCAAAATGGCCAGACACAAAGACCTTTCTTCTGAAACTCGTCAGTCTATTCTTGTTCTGAGAAATGAAGACTATTCCATGTGAGAAATTGCCAAGAAACTGAAGATCTCGTACAACGCTGTGTACTACTCCCTTCACAGAACAGCACAAACTGTCTCTAACCAGAATAGAAAGAGGAGTGGGAGGCCCCGGTGCACAACTGAGCAAGAGGACAAGTACATTAGAGTGTCTAGTTTTAGAAACAGACACCTCACAAGTCCTCAACTGGCAGCTTCATTAAATAGTACTAGCAAAACACCAGTCTCAACGTTAACAGTGAAGAGGTGACTCCGTGATGCTGGCCTTCTAGGCAGAGTTCCTCTGTCCAATGTCTGTGTTCTTTTGCCCATCTTAATATTTAATTTTTATTGGCCAGTCTGAGATATGGCTTTTTCTTTGCAACTCTGCCTAGAAGGCCAGCATCCCGGAGTCACCTCTTCACTGTTGACGTTGAGACTGGTGTTTCGCGAGTACTATTTAATGAAGCTGCCAGTTGAGGACTTGTGAGGCATCTGTTTCTCAAACTAGACACAAGGAAATGTCGAAGTGACCCCAAACTTTTTAACGGTAGTGTATACACACACACACACACTCTCCTCTTCATACTGTATCTGTGTGACCTTGATCTGCCAGCAACTTTCAGTCGGTACGAAAAAATTTATCACAGACTGTCAAACTGCTGGGGGAGGAATTATTCTTCAAATTTTTCCACCTCTATTTCTCTCTCTCATTATTTATTTCTCTCTCTCTCTCTCTCTCTCTCTCTCTCTATTTACTTGAATGCCCTTTCCAGTACAGGGGGAAATGTATTGCTTGTAGGACAGGTGGAATATGAACAATGGGCAGCATGGAGTGCAGGGTTATCTGGCCAGCCTGTGAGCGCAGCGGGGAAATCGATGTGACCCGTGATACACTGTCATCACAATTCCCACCCTGGCTGTCCTATTTGTCTTGCGCCGGGAAGCTGGGATGGCTGGTGTCATCTCAGAGCCAGATTATCTGGGTGAATCATAGCTCCAGACACTCTCAGGGTTCTGTCTATTTACCCCTGTCGTTCCCTCTGTGGATGGGGGAGGGATGGAAGGAGAGGAGTGGGGGAGGGATGGAAGGAGAGGAGAGGGGTGGATGGAGGGATGGGGGAGAGGAGGGGGAGTAGAGCAGATGGGGGATGGAGGGGTGGGAGGAGAGGAGGGGGAGGGAGGCTGGGAGGAGAGGGGTGGGAGGAAAGTGAGAGAGGGCTTTGGGAAGGTAAAATACAATGCTCCTTGCTTTTCTGGTAGCTGTCTCCGTGGTGATACTGCTCTGATCTGGGTTGTTCACTCTGCTGCGTATAGATGAACCACTCTTCAGAGAGAGGCTGTACAGGGCATATAGTCAGTCCCTCAGCCTGGTCACTCTGCTGCGTATAGATGAGCCACTCTTCAGAGAGAGGCTGTACAGGGCATACAGTCAGTCCCTCAGCCTGGTCACGCTGCTGCGTATAGATGAACCACTCTTCAGAGAGAGGCTGTACAGGGCATACAGTCAGTCCCTCAGCCTGGTCACTCTGCTGCGTATAGATGAGCCACTCTTCAGAGAGAGGCTGTACAGGGCATACAGTCAGTCCCTCAGCCTGGTCACTCTGCTGCGTATAGATGAGCCACTCTTCAGAGAGAGGCTGTACAGGGCATACAGTCAGTCCCTCAGCCTGGTCACTCTGCTGCGTATAGATGAGCCACTCTTCAGAGAGAGGCTGTACAGGGCATACAGTCAGTCCCTCAGCCTGGTCACTCTGCTGCGTATAGATGAACCACTCTTCAGAGAGAGGCTGTACAGGGCATACAGTCAGTCCCTCAGCCTGGTCACTCTGCTGCGTATAGATGAGCCACTCTTCAGAGAGAGCCTGTACAGGGCATACAGTCAGTCCCTCAGCCTGGTCACTCTGCTGCGTATAGATGAGCCACTCTTCAGAGAGAGGCTGTACAGGGCATACAGTCAGTCCCTCAGCCTGGTCACTCTGCTGCGTATAGATGAGCCACTCTTCAGAGAGAGGCTGTACAGGGCATACAGTCAGTCCCTCAGCCTGGTCACTCTGCTGCGTATAGATGAGCCACTCTTCAGAGAGAGGCTGTACAGGGCATACAGTCAGTCCCTCAGCCTGGTCACTCTGCTGCGTATAGATGAGCCACTCTTCAGAGAGAGGCTGTACAGGGCATACAGTCAGTCCCTCAGCCTGGTCACTCTGCTGCGTATAGATGAGCCACTCTTCAGAGAGAGGCTGTACAGGGCATACAGTCAGTCCCTCAGCCTGGTCACTCTGCTGCGTATAGAGGAACCACTCTTCAGAGAGAGGCTGTACAGGGCATACAGTCAGTCCCTCAGCCTGGTCACTCTGCTGCGTATAGATGAACCACTCTTCAGAGAGAGGCTGTACAGGGCATACAGTCAGTCCCTCAGCCTGGTCACTCTGCTGCGTATAGATGAGCCACTCTTCAGAGAGAGGCTGTACAGGGCATACAGTCAGTCCCTCAGCCTGGTCACTCTGCTGCGTATAGATGAGCCACTCTTCAGAGAGAGGCTGTACAGGGCATACAGTCAGTCCCTCAGCCTGGTCACTCTGCTGCGTATAGATGAACCACTCTTCAGAGAGAGGCTGTACAGGGCATACAGTCAGTCCCTCAGCCTGGTCACGCTGCTGCGTATAGATGAACCACTCTTCAGAGAGAGGCTGTACAGGGCATACAGTCAGTCCCTCAGCCTGGTCTCACGTCTTCTTCACACATTGCTACTCTCTCTGCTGCTTCCACTGTCTACCATTAACAATGCTTTCAGCTTTATTAAACTGTTCATATGTCCCTGTGAATGTGATGGAATGTGTGTTTGTGCATCAGTTTTATTTGAACAGCCCCATTACGTGTGATAAAGCTGGTTGTAAACCAAGGTCTGTTGTGTGTTGTGTTAAGCAGAAGAAGGGCAGCTGGCCTTGCCCATGATGAAGCCAGGCTTTGAGAAGATGGCCCTGGGTGGACAGACCCTGCCTCCAGGCTTCCCTGCACCCTTCCTGTTCACCGACGGACTCAACTCTGTGGAGACTCTGCTCACCAACATCCAGGTACAGACACAGTCTTTGTGTTTTGGAATACTGGCACTGGCACTGGCGTGTGTGTGTGTGTGTGTGTGTGTGTGTGTGTGTGTGTGTGTGTGTGTGTGTGTGTGTGTGTGTGTGTGTGTGTGTGTGTGTGTGTGTGTGTGTGTGTGTGTGTGTGTGTGTGTGTGTGTGTGTGTGTGTGTGTTATGGTGCTCTAGTTGTTAGCCCTGGGGTTAAAGGTTAAAGTGCTGTGCTCTTCTCTGTGTCCCTCGGGCGGCGCAGGGTCTGCTGAAGGTAGCCGTGGACAACACCCGTGTGCAGGAGAAGCACATCCAGCAGCAGAGGAAGGAGCTTAAGATGGAGCTCTACAGGGAGAGAGAGATGAGAGAGACTCTGGAGAGACAGCTCTCCTCCGAACTGCACAGCCGAGGTAGGAGAGGGAGAGGAAGTGTTTGTGTGTGTGTGTGTATGCATGTGCGCGCGTGTGTGCATGTCTGACTGAATGAGAGACAGACAGACAGACAGCAAGGAAAGAGAGCGAGTGTGTGTGTGTATGTGAGAGAGATCTGGCAGTGTGAATGAATAAATAAATATACCAGTGGAGGCTGGTGAGGGGAGGACGGCTCACAATAATGGCTAGAATGGAGCGAATGGAATGGCATCAGCCACATGGAAAACATGTGTTTGATGTATTTGATACCATTCCACTAATTCCGCTCCAGCCATTACCACGAGCCTGTCTTCCCCAATTAAGGTGTATTTTATTTATTTATTTAACCTTTATTTAACTAGGCAAGTCAGTTAAGAACAAATTCTTATTTACAATGGCGGCTTACCCCGGCCAAACCCGGACGACGCTGGACCAATTGTGCGCCGTCCTATGGGACTCCCAGTCACGGCCAGATGTGATACAGCCTGGATGTGCCACAAGCCTCTTGTGGAATACACGCATACAGTAAATAAAAATCCTGCCAAAGGAATATGTGTTTGCATCTTTACTGGGCTTGGCACACATCGTGGTGAATTTAGATTTGACTTGTGCATCTTCAGCTACAGCCAAGAAATGAAGGCAATTAGTTGCCTCGGTAACAACTCTAACAATATTTACAGACACTTTGAATGTCTATTAGTCATGACTGTTATCACATTGCTTTTTGTTCAAATGTATATTTTAATGGAGAGGCAGTAAATCTGTGTGTAATTAGAGGTGTTATCAGCTCTGGGTTAGACAGGGCAGAGTGCACAGGAGGCTGGTGGCACCTTAATTGGGGAGGACGGGCTCGTGGTAATGGCTGGAGCGGAATAGGTGGAATGGTATGAAATACTTCAAACACATGGTTTCCATGTGTTGAATGCCATTTCATTCGCTCCGTTCCAGCCATTATTATGAGCCGTCCTCCCCTCACCAGCCTCCACTGACAGAGTGGGTGCTGCTGCATGGTGCTGTTGGTTCCTCTTTACTGGGAACATGCTTTTATTTGGCTGTTAATATGAGGAGAATGGGCACCCTCAAGAGCTTCAAACTGGAGATGGACTGGGGAGGTGCAGCTGGGCTGGGGAGGTGCATCTGGTCTGGTCTGGGATAGGGGGTGCAGCTGGTCTGGGCTGGGATAGGGGGTGCAGCTGGTCCGGGCTGGGATAGGGGGTGCAGCTGGGCTGGGATAGGGAGGTGCAGCTGGGCTGGGCTGGGATAGGGATGTGCAGCTGGGCTGGGCTGGGCTGGGCTGGGATAGGGAGGTGCAGCTGGGCTGGGCTGGGATAGGGAGGTGCAGCTGGGCTGGGCTGGGATAGGGGGTGCAGCTGGTCTGGGCTGGGATAGGGGGTGCAGCTGGGCTGGGTTGGGATAGGGGGTGCAGCTGGGCTGGGCTGGGATAGGGAGGTGCAGCTGGGCTGGGCTGGGATAGGGATGTGCAGCTGGGCTGGGCTGGGCTGGGCTGGGATAGGGAGGTGCAGCTGGGCTGGGCTGGGATAGGGAGGTGCAGCTGGGCTGGGCTGGGCTAGGGATGTGCAGCTGGGCTGGGCTGGGCTGGGCTGGGATGGGGTACCGGTTCTAGTACTGGGTCTAGGAGACAGCACTAGAGATTCACAGACACAAAGGATTTTCTCAGTTTGCCTCAGTTGAGGTGAGCTTGTCAACTCACTGGCTCTCTCCTCCTCCCCCTCCATCTGTCCCTGTGCAGCCACCATCCAGAAGCGTCTGAAAAAGGAGAAGAAGGCTAAGAGGAAACTGCAGGAGGCTCTGGAGTTTGAGTCCAAGCGCCGTGAGCAGGTGGAGCAGGCCCTCAAAACAGTCACCTCCCCAGAGAACCTCCGTATGAGTCTCAACGGTAAGCCTCCATGCTCTCTAAACTCCTTCTCTTTACCTCTCCTCCTCCTCCTCTTTACCTTTCCCCTCTCCTCCTCCTCTTCCCCTCTCCTCCTCCTCGTCTTTACCCTCCCTCCTCCTCCTCTTTACCTTTCCCCCTCCTCCTCTTTACCTTTCCCCTCTCCTCCTCCTCCTCTTTACCTTTCCCCTCTCCTCCTCCTCTTTACCTTCCCCTCTCCTCCTCCTCCTCCTCTTTACCTTTCCTCCTCCTCCTCTTTACCTTTCCCCTCTCCTCCTCCTCCTCTTTACCTTTCCCCTCTCCTCCTCCTCCTCTTTACCTTTCCCCTCTCCTCCTCCTCCTCTTTATCTTCCCCTCTCCTCCTCACCTTTCCTCCTCCTCGTCTTTACCTTTCCCTTCTCCTCCTCCTCTTTACCTTTCCCCTCTCCTCCTCCTCCTCTTTAGCTTCCCCCTCTCCTCCTCCTCCTCTTTACCTTCCCCTCTCCTCCTCCTCCTCTTTACCTTTCCCCTCTCCCCTCTCCTCCTCCTCCTCCTCTTTACCTTCCCCCTCTCCTCCTCCTCCTCTTTACCTTCCCCTCTCCTCCTCCTCCTCTTTACCTTTCCCCTCTCCCCTCTCCTCCTCCTCCTCCTCTTTACCTTTCCCCTCTCCTCTTCCTCCTCTTTACCTCTCCTCCTCCTCCTCTTTACCTTCCACTCTCCTCCTCCTCCTCTTTACCTTTCCTCCTCCTCCTTTTTACCTTTCCCCTCTCCTCCTCCTCCTCCTCTTTACCTTTCCCCCTCTCCTCCTCCTCATCTTCAACTCTCCTCCTCCCCTCCTCTCCTCCATATTTATTTAATCATATTTTTCCTCTCTTTCTCATCCTGTTCCTATTATCTTTCACTGCTCTCTCTCTCTCTCTCTCTCTCTCTCTCTCTCTCTCTCTCTCTCTCTCTCTCTCTCTCTCTCTCTCTCCCCCACCTCTTTTTATACTTGTCTTCCTCACTCTTCTCTGTGAAAGCATCACAGATATTTAGTTTCATGTCATCAGTGCAGCGGTCCTAGCCGTTATTACTTCCAGTCCATTAGCATTGTTACCCTGAAAGGAAATGGATACAGATACTTATCATAAACACTGTAAATTCAAACACTTAAATCGGTAAATTGTTTCGATAGCTTCCTCATTTTCAGTTGTTTTTTTCTGAATATCTTACCAGGAATACAGAAGGAAAAAAAGAGCGATACATCTCTAAACATTTCAGTGGGCAGAGCATTTATTTCCAAGGCTGATTAAACATTAATTAAACAGAAATGCGTTGGGTTTTCTTTTATCTGACGTTGTTGGGACTAATACATTATTGTGTGAACTATCTGGCCACTTCTCGTAATGTTTGCAGACTAAATATAGCTAAATCCAACCCCTATTTCTGTACGATCTCAGATAGCACCCCCCCTACTTGAAACATAATTTGTCTCTTGGACAGAATTTCTCCTCCACCTGGTATATGTGGGTCCTGCAGAGATTGTCTGGATACAGAGGAAAGACGTAGGTGTCTTGACCTAATGTCTGTGTTCCATTTCAGAGGCAGTGATACCGGAGGTTGAGCCAGAGCATAACGGCAGCCAGCAGGACAACTCAGGTGTACAGGGTAAGCAGCTTCCCTCTCTGTCTCTGGTCCTGAGATCTGGGGGGTCAGCACGCAAGGAGGGAACAGGGCTTTGGGTTGACTCTTGACTCTCTACTCCCAAATATAGTCAGAAAAGAACAATACGCCACCACAAAGTGACATTATTTGGATGAACTTGTGAATGTTGGAAAGTACCCTCACATGAGGGGTCAGAGTCAGGGGAAGGGAGTGAAGTGGGGACTGGGGGTGATGTGGCATGCACAAACCCCACATACACATCTTTCTCTTTTTTTATTTTCTCCTTTTTTTATTTTCTTTCTTTCTCTCTCTCTGTCTCTCTCTCTTTGTCTCTCTGTCTCTCTCTGTCTCTCTCTCTTTGTCTCTCTCTCTCACTCTCTCTCTCTCTCTCTCTGTCTCTCACTCGCTGTCTCTCTCTCGCTCTCTCGCTCTCTCTCTCTCGCTGTCTCTCTCTCTCACTCTCTCTCTCTCTCTCTCTCTCTCTCTCTCACTCTCTCTCTCTCACTGTCTCTCTCCCGCTGTCTCTCTCTCTCGCTGTCTCTCTCTCGCTGTCTCTCTCTCGCTGTCTCTCTGTCGCTGTCTCTCTCTCGCTGTCTCTCGCTGTCTCTGTCTCTCTCTGTCTCTCTCTCTCTCTCTCTCTCTGTCTCTCTCGCTCTCAAACTGATGGTGTTGCATATATGTTTCAAGCTTCCATTCTCTGTAGAACCCCCCACCTCCACCCTCCCCTCCTCCTCCACCCTCCCCTCCTCCACTCTCCCCTCCTCCTCCACCTTCACCTCCTCCTCCACCCTCCCCTCCTCCTCCTTCACCCTCCCCCCTCCCCTCCTCCTCCACCCTCCTCCACTCTCCCCTCCTCCTCCACCCAGAATTACCTAAACATGTTACCTCTCTCATATACCCCTATGAGACTTCAGTCCTAAAACAACTCAGAGCTAAAACTATGAACCTTAACCATAACATCAGAGATGTAGACAGAGGTTCACAGACATGTTTCATGGCTGGTTATATTGACAGTGTTGCAGCGACCACACAAAAAACACAAACACAACCCCCTTAGGATTTCATTGTTAATCCCAGTTACTGCCGTGTTCCTTATAGTAAGACATAATGCTCTGACATTCTCCTGTGCTAGCCCTGTAAATCCATGTATTTTTCATGACCCTGAGTGTTCCGCTTTCCTGTGTGAGCCAGTTGTTACTAACGACAGCGTGGAGACGGGGATTATGGGGCCAGGCATTTCTGACCTTTAGGGCAGCAAGGAGAACTGCTGATGGCCATGTGAGGGATAGACAGACAGCACTCCTCCCCTGACACGCAAGAGAGACAGACAGAGAGAGAAACTAACAGACAGAGAGCGGGACAGACAGAGAGAGAGACAGACAAAGAGAGAGACAGACAGAGAGAGAGACAGCGAGAGAGAGATGGACAGAGAGATAGACAGCGAGAGAGAGAAAGATAGACAGAGAGAGAGAGAAAAATAGACAGAGAGACATACAGAGAGAGAAAGAGAGAGACAGACAGAGAGAAAGATAGAGATAGACAGACAGAGAGAGAAAGAGAGAGAGAGACGATAGCGAGAGAGAGACGATAGACAGAGAGAGAGAGAAAGATAGACAGAGAGAGAGAGAAAGATAGACAGAGAGAGAGATAGACAGAGAGAGAGAGACGATAGACAGAGAGAGACGATAGACAGAGAGAGTGATAGACAGAGACAGAGAGAGACAGAGAGAGAGAAAGATAGAGATAGACAGACAGAGAGAGAAAGAGAGAGAGAGACGATAGCGAGAGAGAGACGATAGACAGAGAGAGAGAGAAAGATAGACAGAGAGAGAGAGAAAGATAGACAGAGAGAGAGATAGACAGAGAGAGAGAGACGATAGACAGAGAGAGACGATAGACAGAGAGAGTGATAGACAGAGACAGAGAGAGACAGAGAGAGAGACAGAGAGAGAGAGAAAGATAGACAGAGAGAGAAAGAAGATAGAGAGAAAGATAGACAGAGAGCGAGACAGAGAGAGAGACGATAGCGAGAGAGAGACGATAGACGATAGACAGAGAGAGAGATGAGAGAGAGAGAGACAATAGAGAGAGAGAGAGAGATAGACAATAGAGAGAGAGAGAGACGATAAAGAGAGAGAGAGACGATAGAGAGAGAGAGAGAGACGATAGAGAGAGACGAGAGAGAGAGACAAGAGAGAGACGAGAGAGAGAGACGATAGAGAGAGAGAGAGAGAGAGAGAGAGAGAGAGAGAGAGAGAGAGAGAGAGAGAGAGAGAGAGAGAGAGAGAGAGAGAGAGACGATAGAGAGAGACGATAGAGAGAGAGAGAGAGAGAGAGAGAGAGAGAGAGAGAGAGAGAGAGAGAGAGAGAGAGAGAGAGAGAGAGAGAGAGAGAGAGACGATAGAGAGAGACGAGAGAGAGAGACAAGAGAGAGACGAGAGAGAGACGATAGAGAGAGAGAGAGAGACGATAGAGAGAGAGAGAGTTTGAGTTTTAAATAACCTTTATTGGGTCTGGGAACTCACAACACGATAAACACTCAAACAAAACCATAGTTACACATCAATTAAAAACACAACACTAAATCCTCCTCCAGAGTAACTAAACACAACAGCCTCTGAATACCACATATACTCATAAACAGATCAATATTGTTAACCATTTTGTTGTAGGCAAACTCAACCCTCAGTCTCGCTGCCAACATTCCCTCCAGCATTCCCACCACGTCCACAGATCCCTGTCCCCGAATACTGTTCTTTCATGTTTTCCATATTTCTAATTTAAGCAAGAGAACTACACCCCTTCGACTAAACCTGTACTTTAGCCCAAATATAAACTGTTGAGAAGAGAAAACCTCTCCCAGAGCTGAGAACCAGCTATTGATCAGGTCAATCATCCCGACCAACCAGGGACACTGTCAGATCAGATGTGCCAGAGTTACAGACTCAGCACAGAATGGACACCCCTCCCCAACAGTAGGATCCAGGTGTACCAGATGCATGTTGGTGGCTATGGCTCCATGTATTATCCTCCATTGGAGGTCAGCTGTTCTCTTATCAATAGGCAGTTTATATAAAGACCACCAACAGCCTTTTGGGGAGGCACCTGGACCAAACACATCCGCCCACCTCGTCGATTTTACCCCTTCCAGGGAAGAAACACGGGACACTTTTACACAGATTATGTACATGTCCTTCTTTCCCACTGCCTTGAACTCCCCCAGCTCCGGGGTATTGAAGGAGAGCAGCATCCCCACGTCCTCCTCTAATGCCCCCGCCGCAGCACTAACATTCAGGGTAGGGAACACATCATCCAGACCCTCCGTCCTCCTCTAACGCCCCCACCGCAGCACTAACATTCAGGGTAGGGAACACATCATCCAGACCCTCCGTCCTCCTCTAACGCCCCCGCCGCAGCACTAACATTCAGGGTAGGGAACACATCATCCAGACCCTCCGTCCTCCTCTAACGCCCCCGCCGCAGCACTAACATTCAGGGTAGGGAACACATCATCCAGACCCTCCGTCCTCCTCTAACGCCCCCACCGCAGCACTAACATTCAGGGTAGGGAACACATCATCCAGACCCTCCGTCCTCCTCTAACGCCCCCGCCGCAGCACTAACATTCAGGGTAGGGAACACATCATCCAGACCCTCCGTCCTCCTCTAACGCCCCCGCCGCAGCACTAACATTCAGGGTAGGGAACACATCATCCAGACCCTCCGTCCTCCTCTAATGCCCCCGCCGCAGCACTAACATTCAGGGTAGGGAACACATCATCCAGACCCTCCGTCCTCCTCTAACGCCCCCACCGCAGCACTAACATTCAGGGTAGGGAACACATCATCCAGACCCTCCGTCCTCCTCTAATGCCCCCGCCGCAGCACTAACATTCAGGGTAGGGAACACATCATCCAGACCCTCCGTCCTCCTCTAACGCCCCCGCCGCAGCACTAACATTCAGGGTAGGGAACACATCATCCAGACCCTCCGTCCTCCTCTAACGCCCCCACCGCAGCACTAACATTCAGCGCAGGGAACACATCATCCAGACCCTCCGTCCTCCTCTAATGCCCCCACCGCAGCACTAACATTCAGCACAGGGAACACATCATCCAGACCCTCCGTCCTCCTCTAACGCCCCCGCCGCAGCACTAACATTCAGCGCAGGGAACACATCATCCAGACCCTCCTACCTCCTCTAATGCCCCCACCGCAGCACTAACATTCAGCACAGGGAACACATCATCCAGACCCTCCGTCCTCCTCTAATGCCCCCACCGCAGCACTAACATTCAGCGCAGAGAACACATCATCCAGACCCTCCTACCTCCTCTAATGCCCCCACCGCAGCACTAACATTCAGCGTAGGGAACACATCATCCAGACCCTCCGTCCTCCTCTAATGCCCCCGTCACAGCACTAACATTCAGCGCAGAGAACACATCATCCAGACCCTCCTACCTCCTCTAATGCCCCCGTCGCAGCACTAACATTCAGGGTAGGGAACACATCATCCAGACCCTCCGTCCTCCTCTAATTCCCCCACCGCAGCACTAACATTCAGCACAGGGAACACATCATCCAGACCCTCCTACCTCCTCTAATGCCCCCACCGCAGCACTAACATTCAGCGCAGGGAACACATCATCCAGACCCTCCTTCCTCCTCTAATGCCCTCACCGCAGCACTAACATTCAGCACAGGGAACACATCATCCAGACCCTCCTTCCTCCTCTAATGCCCCCGCCGCAGCACTAACATTCAGGGTAGGGAACACATCATCCAGACCCTCCGTCCACCGATCAGAATTGGAAGTGTCAGTCACATACTGCTGATGAAGTACTGGCAAGGAGTCGCAGACCTCAGCGACGACCCCCCCTCAGTAGGCGAGATGATCGGATCCCCGCTCTTTCTCCCAGCTCCTCCAACGATCTGCTCCTGCTCCGCATCAGATGATCCAGCTTGGTACACCCCACACCTAACAGGCATGAACGTAGGCTGGCTGAACCCAGAGCACGGGACTGGATAGCAGTGTTGTAAAAAAGAGGCTCTTCAAAAAGCCACATCCCTGGTGGCGTGCCGGCCTTACGGGACTTGACAAAAACTCTCCAAGCCTGCATAACAGACTCATAAAATGGAGTCAGGCCAGACAAATCACCCCCCCTAGCTTTAAGAGGAAAGGTGCTTGTCTAATCAGCCCGCTCTCCTCATCAATGTACAGTATAGTCTGTGTCGACCCAGCTAGAACCGTCACAACTGTACAACAGCCTCTGAGCTGCTTGAAGCTGGAAGCACCCTCGTGCAGTGGCAGGTACAGGGCCGCAGCTTTAATCCAATGTCCAGATCAGAAGAAATTGACAAGGGTCCTCTGAAGCTCTTGTATCAGACCCACCGGTGGCTGTAAAATCATTCGTCTGTGCCACGGGGTAGAGGCAGCTAGATTATTGGCTACCAGCACCCTTCCCCTATAAGACAGCTGGGGCAGCACCCATTTCCACCTTGACAATCTGGCACACACTTTCTCCACTACACCCTCCCAGTTATTTTTCTGAAAGACATCGGAGCCTAAAAAATAAAAAAAAGTCTTCATCCCATCTCTGCCCCACTGAAGCCCCCGTGGTAACCGTGGAGCGGACCCCGTCTGAATCTGACCTGCCCACCGCAATTCGCTCTTTCCCCAATTGACTCTAGCTGAGGAGGCCCCCTCATACACCTTTAAAGCATTTGAGAGAACCTTAACATCCTCACCCCCTGTAATAAAAACGGTCACATCATCTGCATATGCAGACAGTGCTATCGTGGGACCCTTCATTACCCCTGCCACAGAGAAACCAGTAAGCCTCGCTCTTAAAAAACAAAGCATTGGTTCAATTGCCAGACATTATAACTGTCCTGAAATTGGGCATCCCTGCCTGATGCCCCTTTGGATGGGGATGGGGCAGCTCAAACCACCCCCACCTTCATCATACATGAGACCCCAACATACAGTAAACTCATCCAAGACAAAAAAACATCCCCAAAACCAAAGGCTTTCATTGTTTTGAACAAGTACTGGTGGTCCACACGGTCAAAGGCTTCTCCTGATCCAAAGAAAGTAAACCCACATTCACATCAGAAGTCATCAACAATAGAGCGGTCAGGTAAGACTGGTTCTTGTGGACCAACAGCCCCAGATATTCTTTCAACCTGTTTGAGAGACATTTAGATAAAATTGTATATTATGCACACAGCAATGCAACAGGTCGCCAATGTTTTAGAGGAGTGTCACGATCGTCGTCGTGGAAATGACCGAACCAAGGTGCAGCGTGGTGATCGTACATTTTCCTTTATTTATGTAAATGTCGCCAACAAAACAAGAAACAAAGAAACGACCGTGAAGCTTACTAGGGCTATAGTGCCACTAACAAAGATAACTACCCACACCATACAAAGGAAAAAAGGCTGCCTAAGTATGATTCCCAATCAGAGACAACGATAGACAGCTGTCCCTGATTGAGAACCATACCCAGCCAAAACATAGAAACAAATAACATAGAATGCCCACCCCAAATCACACCTTGACCTAACCAAATAGAGAAATAAAACGGCTCTCTAAGGTCAGGGCGTGACAAGGAGCCAAATCCCACTTTTTTGGCACCAATGAAAGCACAGCACATTGACAGGATTACAGGAACCACTTCATAAAAATCCTCCCCAATAGATCTTATAGAACTCAGATGGTAAACCATCGATGCCAGGAGCTCGGCCTGATGAGAGCTGCATAACTGCAGTGGGCAGCTCGGGCAGAGTAATGTCAGAGTCCAAAGCAACTCTCTGCTCAGGGCCCAATTGAGGAAGTCCATGTAACAATTGTTCAGTACACAGAGAATCACAATCCTCCGCCTTATAAAGGGCAGAGTAGAAATCCACGGCATGTTGGTGCATCTCACCGTCATCCGTGGTCATCTTCCCATCAGGGAGACAAAGGCAGACCATCTGTTTGCGTTGCAATGTCGACTGTCCTAATCAAGGCACCCTTCACTCTTTCATGTAAAAACGACCTCAGTTCATGTCTCTTGTCCTGTATGTTCATTAGTCCGGGGTCATTCTGAGTGAGCAACTTCAATTCAATAGATTTGATGTCCTGTTCAAGGGACCTGATAGTCTCTAACTTCAATACGAGACAGAGCAGTATACTGTTCAAATCAAATCAAAGTTTATTTGTCACGTGCGCTGAATACAACCTTACAGTGAAATGCTGACTTACAGGCTCTAACCAAAAGTGCAATAAATGTATTAGGTGAAAAAACACTCATATTTGGGCCTTCCCAACCTCCCACCATTGTCTCAAGGACTCAAAATTCCATTTCGTAACCCTCCATTTTTCCCAAAACAACAAACTTTTCACAAAACATGACATCATGTAACAACTTAACATTAAAATATCAATAAGGTGATGACCTTCGTGGACAGGACAAGTGAATATCAACAGACACATTATGGTGATCAGAAAAACACACAGGAGTAATGGCACACCTTCCAACCCTACTACAGTAGTGATCAGATACATACAACCTGTCTAACCTTCCAGCCCTACTACAGTAGTGATCAGATACATACAACCTGTCTAACCTTCCAACCCTACTACAGTAGTGATCAGATACATACAATCTGTCTAACCTTCCAACCCTACTACAGTAGTGATCAGATACATACAACCTGTCTAACCTTGCTGCACTGACACCACCTTCATTAACTTTTAACCATGTGTACTGCCTAACCGTTGCCTTCCTGACTCTCTACACATCAGAAAGCTCAAACTCAGTTAATAGACCAGACAGGCAGGTGGCTGACCGCAGGTGAGGTTCTTCAGCAGTGCGGTCAACAGTCCCCCCCTAAAACCATACACCCCTCTTGGTCACACTGTCTTCAGGTTTCCTTTATTTGATCAAATTCAACAATGCTCTCTGTACCCTCATTAGGAGCATAAACAGAAAACATTTAAATAAAATGAAAACATAACATCTGCCTTGACCAATAAAACCCGATCCTTGACAATCTCTGTTGCAGACACCACATTCACCCCTAAGCCTGAGGAAAACAAAATTGCCACCCCAGCACTGAAATGAGTTCCATGACTGAGTACATGCTGCCCCTCCCACCACATACCCCAGTCAACCTCATTGGCCTCATCACTATGTGTCTCCTGTAGAAAAAACACATGAAGTCTTTTCTGTTGTATTACTTCTAATACCCAAGCCCTCTTATTCCTGTCCCTTCCTTAATATTGAGAGAACCTCCCCTTAGTACCTCCATATAGAAAAGAGAAAGGAAAAGCAGAAGAAACTACAGAGAAACCAGACAAAGAGAAAAAACACTCTATGAGGCATGATCATCATCGTTTTAATTTTCTCTGAACCTGACCACGTTTCCCACTACCTTTTGCTGCTGTGACAGCAGTAACACATTTCCTCAAGCGAAAACGCTTCTTCTCACTCAACTGGTCTAACCCCACCGTCTTCTGTAACGTCACAGCTGACCTCACAAACTTATCAACATCTAAAAAATCTGGCAATTTGACAGATTTCCCAAAAGTCTGATCCAGGAACCCATTTACCTCCTCTAAATTGAAAATTGAGTCGTCGCCTGCTGCTATCATATCAAAAGAGATATCCATTTCCTTCTCCTGATCCTCCTCAGCTGAGGCCACAGACCACTGACTCCCCCCGGCCACATCCCTCTCAACACTCCCCACTTGCACCACATCAATCGTACTGGGCATCTCCTCCACTACCTGGGAGACTAGCCCAACCTGAACCCCCTCCTGTACCCCATCAATTATACTGGGCATCTCCTCCACTACCTGGGAGACTAGCCCAACCTGAACCCCCTCCTGTACCCCATCAATTATACTGGGCATCTCCTCCACTACCTGGGAGACTAGCCCAACCTGAACCCCCTCCTGTACCCCATCAATTATACTGGGCATCTCCTCCACTACCTGGGAGACTAGCCCAACCTGAACCCCCTCCTGTACCCCATCAATTATACTGGGCATCTCCTCCACTACCTGGGAGACTAGCCCAACCTGAACCCCCTCCTGTACCCCATCAATTATACTGGGCATCTCCTCCACTACCTGGGAGACTAGCCCAACCTGAACCCCCTCCTGTACCCCATCAATTATACTGGGCATCTCCTCCACTACCTGGGAGACTAGCCCAACCTGAACCCCCTCCTGTACCCCATCAATTATACTGGGCATCTCCTCCACTACCTGGGAGACTAGCCCAACCTGAACCCCCTCCTCTACCCCATCAATTATACTGGGCATCTCCTCCACTACCTGGGAGACTAGCCCAACCTGAACCCCCTCCTCTACCCCATCAATTATACTGGGCATCTCCTCCACTACCTGGGAGACTAGCCCAACCTGAACCCCCTCCTCTACCCCATCAATTATACTGGGCATCTCCTCCACTACCTGGGAGCTGAGCTCTACATGAACCCCCTCCTGTACCCCATCACTCATACTGGGCATCTCCTCCACTACCTGGGAGCTGAGCTCTACATGAACCCCCTCCTGTACCCCATCACTCATACTGGGCATCTCCTCCACTACCTGGGAGCTGAGCTCTACATGAACCCCCTCCTGTACCCCATCACTCATACTGGGCATCTCCTCCACTACCTGGGAGACTAGCTCTACATGACCCCCCTCCTGTACCCCATCACTCATACTGGGCATCTCCTCCACTACCTGGGAGACTAGCTCTACATGAACCCCCTCCTGTACCCCATTACTCGTAGTGGGCATCTCCTCCACTACCTGGGAGACTAGCTCCACATGAATCCCCTCCTGTACCCCATTACTCGTAGTGGGCATCTCCTCCACTACCTGGGAGACTAGCCCAACATGAACCCCCTCCTGTACCCCATTACTACTGAGCATCTCCTCACCAGTCTGAGGAAATGGCTCCCCAGATCCGTCCTTACCTCCTACAACAATATTTTTCTGCTGCACATCAGATGCTAAGTTCCCCTCTGGTACAAACTGGAACTCCGTACCCTCAACACGGACAACTTGTTCCTCAGCAACAGGTGCTTGTGACTGCTCTACCATTGTCGGCCCACGTCTCGCTACGTCAGTGGGCCTAGGCGTTACGAGGACCACCTGCGACCCTCCCTCCACCTTCTCCCTTTTTGGGCAAGCATGTTGCTTATGGCCAACATCCCCACACTCAAAACACCGTTGACTACCCGTACTAGCATAAGTCATATACAGTCTATTGTCATACTTGACTTTAAACGATAACTCCTAAGTCTGCTCCGGTGAGTCCAAAAACATAAACACCTGTCGCCGAAACGACATAACCTGTTTCAGAGCCGGGTGTTTGCATGCTCAACCATACGATCAACAAGACTCTCTTCTTTAAGAAGTACACCATGCTCAACCATACGATCAACAAGACGCTCTTCTTTAAGAAGTACACCATGCTCAACCATACAATCAACAAGACTCTCTTCTTTAAGAAGTACACCATGCTCAACCATACGATCAACAAGACGCTCTTCTTTAAGAAGTACACCATGCTCAACCATACGATCAACAAGACGCTCTTCTTTAAGAAGTACACCATGCTCAACCATCCAATCAACAAGACGCTCTTCTTTAAGAAGTACACCATGCTCAACCATCCAATCAACAAGACTCTCTTCTTTAAGAAGTACACCATGCTCAACCATCCAATCAACAAGACGCTCTTCTTTAAGAAGTACACCATGCTCAACCATACGATCAACAAGACTCTCTTCTTTAAGAAGTACACCATGCTCAACCATCCAATCAACAAGACGCTCTTCTTTAAGAAGTACACCATGCTCAACCATACGATCAACAAGACGCTCTTCTTTAAGAAGTACACCATGCTCAACCATACGATCAACAAGACTCTCTTCTTTAAGAAGTACACCATGCTCAACCATACGATCAACAAGACTCTCTTCTTTAAGAAGTACACCATGCTCAACCATCCAATCAACAAGACGCTCTTCTTTAAGAAGTACACCATGCTCAACCATACGATCAACAAGACGCTCTTCTTTAAGAAGTACACCACGCTCAACCATACGATCAACAAGACGCTCTTCTTTAAGAAGTACACCATGCTCAACCATACGATCAACAAGACGCTCTTCTTTAAGAAGTACACCATGCTCAACCATACGATCAACAAGACGCTCTTCTTTAAGAAGTACACCACTCAACCATACGATCAACAAGACACTCTGCTTTAAGAAGTACACCATGCTCAACCATACGATCAACAAGACGCTCTTCTTTAAGAAGTACACCATACTCAACCATACGATCAACAAGACACTCTGCTTTAAGAAGTACACCATGCTCAACCATACGATCAACAAGACGCTCTTCTTTAAGAAGTACACCATGCTCAACCATACAATCAACAAGACTCTCTTCTTTAAGAAGTACACCATGCTCAACCATCCAATCAACAAGACGCTCTTCTTTAAGAAGTACACCATGCTCAACCATACGATCAACAAGACGCTCTTCTTTAAGAAGTACACCATGCTCAACCATACGATCAACAAGACGCTCTTCTTTAAGAAGTACACCACGCTCAACCATACGATCAACAAGACGCTCTTCTTTAAGAAGTACACCATGCTCAACCATACGATCAACAAGACGCTCTTCTTTAAGAAGTACACCATGCTCAACCATACGATCAACAAGACGCTCTTCTTTAAGAAGTACACCATGCTCAACCATACGATCAACAAGACACTCTGCTTTAAGAAGTACACCATGCTCAACCATACGATCAACAAGACTCTCTTCTTTAAGAAGTACACCATGCTCAACCATACGATCAACAAGACGCTCTTCTTTAAGAAGTACACCATGCTCAACCATACGATCTACAAGACGCTCTTCTTTAAGAAGTACACCACTCAACCATACGATCAACAAGACGCTCTTCTTTAAGAAGTACACCATACTCAACCATACGATCAACAAGACACTCTGCTTTAAGAAGTACACCATGCTCAACCATCCAATCAACAAGACTCTCTTCTTTAAGAAGTACACCATGCTCAACCATACGATCAACAAGACTCTCTTCTTTAAGAAGTACACCATGCTCAACCATACGATCAACAAGACGCTCTTCTTTAAGAAGTACACCATGCTCAACCATACGATCAACAAGACTCTCTTCTTTAAGAAGTACACCACTCAACCATACGATCAACAAGACTCTCTTCTTTAAGAAGTACACCATGCTCAACCATACGATCAACAAGACGCTCTTCTTTAAGAAGTACACCATGCTCAACCATACGATCAACAAGACTCTCTTCTTTAAGAAGTACACCATGCTCAACCATACAATCAACAAGACGCTCTTCTTTAAGAAGTACACCATGCTCAACCATCCAATCAACAAGATGCTATTCTTTAAGAAAACCCACCACCGCTTTATTCATCCGCGATGCATATGCAACATTCTCATATCCTACCTTCTCTCCTACGGCAACCAGAAACTCCATAGTGACAGTAGCTTCAGTAACACACCTAAAGCAGTGCCGAAGTGACAGAGATGGCGTCCCCATGTGGGTCGTCATCCCTGCCAAAGCCAGGGCAATTCGGACAAGAAAAACACACAACAAATAAATAAAATAAATCATCACCGTAATCATGCATAGAAAAAGAAAAACCACCAAGAAAAGTAAAACAAGTAGGGAAAAACAGGCGATCTAACTCCAGACAACACTCGCTCATACAACTCCCAGCATGCACCAAACACCACTCCCGAGAGAGAGAGAGGTCCATATTTCACCTGCACTGGCCAGTGATGAGCATGAAGCATGTTACAACAATGCAACAGGAGTATTGAATTACATTATGAGACCATTTCCCAAAAGCCTTTAGTCCCCGTGTAACTGCTTATTAAAACTAGTTAAGTAAATCTATCCTCTTCCTGTGTTTTTTCTACTGCTGTGAAGAACTTTCCTTTGACTAAAGTTTTAAAAGAGAATCATCTCTGTAATATGGCATTCAAGCCTCATCGCGATTGGCTGATGAAATCTGAACTACCATTATGAAAGCGTTCGTTACATCTATTCCCTTCCTACCTGTCAACGATTACATTCACTAGGTAGCAATCCATCTGAATTACAGTGCTATTAAATGAAGCTCTGTTTCAACTGTGCCAGCTTGGAATCCCATCATGCTGATGAGGTGTGTTTGTCCAGTCTCGGTCCACTACTAGACTGCCCAGTGCCTCGCCACTACCATGCCCAGCAGAGGTGTCTGTCTGTGGGGATGCTGCGGCTGGACACGTGGGGCCTCTCCTGGAGCTCCTGGCTGTTTAGGGACTGGGAGTCGACTGACTCTCTCACAGGGGTTTAAGAGCTCCAGTTAGGGGTATGTTGTCCGGCCCCTCCTCCCCCACAGCCCATCCATTATACTGAGAGGAATCTAATTACACCTCGCTTCACTCCCAAGTTGGACTTCACAGTTTTGCAAGCTTAGCACTGACAACTGATTTCATTAGGTTTGATTGTCCTTGCTGAGATGCCACTTCTGGGCCTAAAAGCTTTTTACGCTTTCTCAGGTTCCTCTGTGTGTTGGTTTATTATGCCGACCTGTGTCTTTTTTATTAATCTATATGAGTGGAGGTAACAGAAACTGCTGAATACAAACGAAGGTGACATCATTTTACAAGCCGATTAAGAGACGAGAGAGAGAATAAAGAGAGAGGGAGGTGGGGTGAGAGAGAGGGAGGTGATGGTGAGAGTAAAGAGAGAAGGAGGTGGGGTGAGAGTAAAGAGAGAGGGAGGTGGGGTAAGAGTAAAGAGAGAGAGAGGTGATGGTGAGAGAGAGGGAGGTGGGGTGAGAGAGAGGGAGGTGATGTGAGAGAGAGGGAGGTGATGGTGATGGTGAGGGAGAGGGAGGTGGAAGTGAGAGTAAAGAGAGAGGTGATGTGAGAGAGAGGGAGGTGATGTGAGAGAGAGGGAGGTGATGTGAGAGAGAGGGAGGTGATGGTGAGAGAGAAGGAGGTGGAAGTGAGAGTAAAGAAAGAGGTGATGTGAGAGAGAGGGAGGTGATGTGAGAGAGAGGGAGGTGATGTGAGAGAGAGGGAGGTGATGGTGAGAGAGAGGGAGGTGGAAGTGAGAGTAAAGAGAGAGGTGATGTGAGAGAGAGGGAGGTGATGTGAGAGAGAGGGAGGTGATGTGAGAGAGAGGGAGGTGATGTGAGAGAGAGGGAGGTGATGTGAGAGAGAGGGAGGTGATGTGAGAGAGAGGGAGGTGATGGTGAGAGAGAGGGAGGTGGAAGTGAGAGTAAAGAGAGAGGTGATGTGAGAGAGAGGGAGGTGATGTGAGAGAGAGGGAGGTGATGTGAGAGAGAGGGAGGTGATGTGAGAGAGAGGGAGGTGATGTGAGAGAGAAGGAGATGGAAGTGAGAGTAAATGAGAGAGGTGATGTGAGAGAGAGGGAGGTGATGTGAGAGAGAGGGAGGTGATGTGAGAGAGAGGGAGGTGATGTGAGAGAGAGGGAGGTGATGTGAGAGAGAGGGAGGTGATGTGAGAGAGAGGGAGGTGAGGTGAGAGAGAGGGAGGTGATGTGAGAGAGAGGGAGGTGATGTGAGAGTAAAGAGAGAGTGAGGTGAGAGAGAGGGAGGTGGGGGTGAGAGGAAGAGAGAGGGAGGTGATGGAGAGAGAGGGAGGTGATGTGAGAGTAAAGAGAGAGGGAGGTGAGAGAGAGGGAGGTGGGGGTGAGAGGAAGAGAGAGGGAGGTGATGTGAGAGAGAGGGAGGTGATGTGAGAGAGAGGGAGGTGATGTGAGAGAGAGGGAGGTGATGGTGAGAGAGAATGAGGTGGAAGTGAGAGTAAAGAGAGAGGTGATGTGAGAGAGAGGGAGGTGATGTGAGAGAGAGGGAGGTGATGTGAGAGAGAGGGAGGTGATGTGAGAGAGAGGGAGGTGATGTGAGAGAGAAGGAGGTGGAAGTGAGAGTAAAGAGAGAGGTGATGTGAGAGAGAGGGAGGTGATGTGAGAGAGAGGGAGGTGATGTGAGAGAGAGGGAGGTGATGTAAGAGAGAGGGAGGTGATGTGAGAGAGAGGGAGGTGATGTGAGAGAGAGGGAGGTGATGTGTGAGAGAGGGAGGTGATGTGAGAGAGAGGGAGGTGATGTGAGAGAGAGGGAGGTGATGTGAGAGTAAAGAGAGAGGGAGGTGAGAGAGAGGGAGGTGGGGGTGAGAGGAAGAGAGAGGGAGGTGATGGTGAGAGAGAGGGAGGTGATGTGAGAGAGAGGAGGTGATGTGAGAGAGGGAGGTGATGTGAGAGAGAGGGAGGTGATGTGAGAGTAAAGAGAGAGGGAGATGAGAGAGAGGGAGGTGGGGGTGAGAGGAAGAGAGAGGGAGGTGGAAGTGAGAGTAAAGAGAGAGGTGATGTGAGAGAGAGGGAGATGATGTGAGAGAGAGGGAGGTGATGTGTGAGAGAGGGAGGTGATGTGAGAGAGAGGGAGGTGATGTGAGAGAGAGTGAGGTGATGGTGAGAGAGAAGGAGGTGGAAGTGAGAGTAAAGAGAGAGGTGATGTGAGAGAGAGGGAGGTGATGTGAGAGAGAGGGAGGTGATGTGAGAGAGAGGGAGGTGTTGTGAGAGAGAGGGAGGTGGAAGTGAGAGTAAAGAGAGAGGGAGGTGAGAGAGAGGGAGGTGGGGGTGAGAGGAAGAGAGAGGGAGGTGATGGTGAGAGAGGGAGTTGGGGTGAGGGTGAGAGAGAGGGAGAGGGAGGTGGGGTGAGAGTAAAGAGAGAGAGAGAGGTGAGAGTGAGAGAGAGGGAGATGGGGGTGAGAGAGGAGTTGTGGGGTGACACGGGGAGAGAAAAGTCATCAACGAGAAGGACCCAGAAAGGATAAATGAGGACCTCAACACTCTAGGTGTTACCACAATAACACACTCGTCTTCACTCTGGCACCTATCACAACCACCTGTTCCTTAAACAACCTTTCAGCATCTTCACCTACAGGAATAACCAAAAATCTCCTAACCTGCTTTAGTTCTAAACAAACACTATACTTACATACACCAAATGAGACCCTTGGGTACCGTTCATTTCCAAGTTTGCAACTCACTAATTGGCAAAAAAGAGCGAGCATGAAATATCAAGGTGAACCTTTATGGCAGTCCCAGATCGGCTGCAATTAGGCCGTTTGCAGTCTATGCAGAAAAGAATAGGGCCAGAGGGCCAGAGCCGTGTTAAATATGGAGCTGCTGAGGAGAGTTCCCAGAGGAGTTGCAACATACACAACAGCCATTCTGCCAGCACACTACACGTTTCCACGTCACCCTGCACATTCTGAGAAGGTTAAACACAGCAGATAGAACAGACGTAAACACAATGTCAGATGTTGTCATCCTGACCGTTGTCATCCTGACCGTTGTCATCCTGAACGTTGCCATCCTGACCGTTGCCATCCTGACCGTTGTCATCCTTACCGTTGCCATCCTGACCGTTGCCATCCTGACCGTTGTCATCCTGACCGTTGCCATCCTGACCGTTGTCATCCTGACCGTTGTCATCCTGACCGTACATATTAACATATTAACATTGGAATAAAATTTGAGAATCAAGGAGTGTTGCTCTTCTCGTCTTTCTACTCTGACAGACAGACAGACAGACAGACAGACAGACAGACAGACAGACAGACAGACAGACAGACAGACAGACAGACAGTACAGACATACAGTACAGACATACATACATACATAAAGTACAGACAGTACAGACAGACAGTACCGACAGGCATACATACATACATACAGACAGACAGGACAGACAGACCTACATACAGTGCAGACAGCACAGACAGTACAGGCAGACAGGACAGGTAGACAGTACAGACAGTACAGACAGCACAGCACAGGCAGACAGTACAGACAGACACACATACATACAGACAGTACAGACGGGCAGACAGACACACATACAGACAGACAGGACTGGCAGACAGTACATACAGCACAGGCAGACAGTACGGACAGACATACATACAGTACAGACAGACAGGACAGGCAGACAGTGCAGACATACATAAATACAGTGCAGACAGCACAGACAGTACAGGCGGACAGTATAGACAGTACAGACAGACCATACAGACAGACATACATACAGTACAGACATACATACATACAGTACAGACAGTACAAGCAGACAGTACATGCAGGCAGTACAGCCATGCAGTACAGACAGACAGACAGGACAGTACAGACATACATACATAACAGTACAGACAGTACAGGCGGACAGTACTGACAGACAGACAGACAGACAGACAGACAGACAGACAGACAGACAGACAGACAGACAGACAGACAGACAGACAGACAGACAGACAGACAGACAGACAGACAGACAGACAGACAGACAGACAGACAGACAGACAGACAGACAGTACATCCCTCTCTCATTTTCTCTCGTTCTGGTCCTCTCCTCCAACACCACCGAACAGTGCTTTTTCATCCTATATTCTGTTGTCTTTTCCCAGTTCCCAGAACACATATGAAACATGCAGACCCACTCTCCATTCTGTCCATCCCCAGCGAGATGATCTACCGGTACTTCACTACCATGTAGAGATTAACACGCAGCTGCTGACTCCAGTCACTTTGTTGTCCAGCTGTTTTCCTTTCAGCTGTCCCCTCCTGTTGACAACTAACACTAAATGATTAATCGCCCATATTATTCCTGACGCACATTTCATTAAAGGAGATAGATACTTAATCCATTGGTTGCTCTTGAACTTTTATTCTCATGCTCGTGGAAAACTTGAAAAATCACAAACTCAGTTTCACATCATTTGAAATATATACACCCTCTGGAGAGTAAACAACTTTATTTATATGCAGAAGAGATACTTTCCAAAATGTAATACTCATACTGACAACATCTTCAACAAGTATACATGGCAAATGTGTTTCTCAGGGCAAACCTTACTCAGTGGAAAAATACTAGGGAGAATTTTCATTTTATATCTGTTAATAGAGGTAGTAAGGATGGATGGATGACTTAATAGAGGTAGTAAGGATGGATGGATGACTTAATAGAGGTAGTAAGGATGGATGGATGACTTAATAGAGGTAGTAAGGATGGATGGATGACTTAATAGAGGTAGTAAGGATGGATGGATGACTTAATAGAGGTAGTAAGGATGGATGACTTAATAGAGGTAATAAGGATGGATGGATGACTTAATAGAGGTAGTAAGGATGGATGGATGACTCAATAGAGGTAGTAAGGATGGATGGATGACTTAATAGAGGTAGTAAGGATGGATGGATGACTTAATAGAGGTAGTAAGGATGGATGGATGACTCAATAGAGGTAGTAAGGATGGATGGATGACTTAATAGAGGTAGTAAGGATGGATGGATGACTTAATAGAGGTAGTAAGGATGGATGGATGACTTAATAGAGGTAGTAAGGATGGATGGATGACTTAATAGAGGTAGTAAGGATGGATGGCTTGATTAACTGATGTTTCTGTTTCCCTAACAGAGAACAGACCCTACACCAAGCCTCCCATCATGTACTGAAAGAACTCCAGCTCTTCCAGACCTGACCCAGGGCTGCCGCTGCTGGCTACCCCAGAGACAGAGCCCTTGGCTGGAAGAGAACGAGCGGAGAAGAGTGGCGACTGAAGGGAGGAATGGATCCCCTGAAACTCATGTACAGGACTGCAGAGAGGGTGTGGTGGGGTGAGAGGTAACACTGGAGTAGCTCTTTTTGCTGCCCCATCATCTCACTCCAGCTACTTGTAAAATCCCTCTATTTTACTTGTTTGAGAAAAAAAGAGTAAGGACCATTGAAAATAAAAGGTGGATTTTTCTCTACTCCCTGTGAAGCACATACAGAAGCCTATCCTCCTTCCCTATCCTATTTCTCTCCAAGCTGATTGCCTCTCATTATTATTATTGTTATTAATTATTAGTATTATTATTGTTGTTAGTTGTTGATTCCTCAAATGCCCCAATATGTCCCAATAGCACAAGTCTTGCAGCGCATATATAGGATAATTTCTTCTTAAAGCTTGAAAATCTGAAGGAGGATATGAAATGTAACATTCAAGACAAAATGTGCTTCTCTTCTTATATCACCTCTTCTTCATCAAGTAAAAGAGACTGAAACAGTTTCTGAATTTATATGCTTTTTCTCTTTTGTCCTCTTTTTTTCTGAAAAATGTCACTGCTTCGTGTTGACTTGGGAATGTGGGAACACTGAATGTGTCCTCTCCCTGAACTGAATGTGTCCTCTCCCTGAACTGAATGTGTCCTCTCCCTGAACTGAATGTGTCCTCTCCCTGAACTGAATGTGTCCTCTCCCTGAACTGAATGTGTCCTCTCCTTGAACTGAATGTGTCCTCTCCCTGAACTGAATGTGTCCTCTCCCTGAACTGAATGTGTCCTCTCCCTGAACTGAATGTGTCCTCTCCCTGAACTGAATGTGTCCTCTCCCTGAACTGAATGTGTCCTCTCGCTGAACTGAATGTGTCCTCTCCCTGAACTGAATGTGTCCTCTCCTTGAACTGAATGTGTCCTCTCGCTGAACTGAATGTGTCCTCTCGCTGAACTGAATGTGTCCTCTCCCTGAACTGAATGTGTCCTCTCCTTGAACTGAATGTGTCCTCTCCCTGAACTGAATGTGTCCTCTCCCTGAACTGAATGTGTCCTCTCCCTGAACTGAATGTGTCCTGTCCCTAAACTGAATGTGTCCTCTCCCTGAACTGAATGTGTCCTCTCCCTGAACTGAATGTGTCCTCTCCTTGAACTGAATGTGTCCTCTCCCTGAACTGAATGTGTCCTCTCCCTGAACTGAATGTGTCCTCTCCCTGAACTGAATGTGTCCTCTCCTTGAACTGAATGTGTCCTCTCCCTGAACTGAATGTGTCCTCTCCCTGAACTGAATGCGTCCTGTCCCTGAACTGAATGTGTTCTCTCCCTGAACTGAATGTGTCCTCTCCCTGAACTGAATGTGTCCTCTCCCTGAACTGAATGCGTCCTGTCCCTGAACTGAATGTGTCCTCTCCCTGAACTGAATGTGTCCTCTCCCTGAACTGAATGCGTCCTGTCCCTGAACTGAATGTGGCCTCTCCCTGAACTGAATGTGTCCTCTCCCTGAACTGAATGCGTCCTCTCCCTGAACTGAATGTGTCCTCTCCCTGAACTGAATGTGTCCTCTCCCTGAACTGAATGTGTCCTCTCCCTGAACTGAATGTGTCCTCTCCCTGAACTGAATGTGTCCTCTCCCTGAACTGAATGTGTCCTGTCCCTGAACTGAATGTGTCCTGTCCCTGAACTGAATGCATCCTGTCCCTGAACTGCGTTGTTTGTGTGTGTTTACTGAAAGCTCAGTCTGGATACAAAGAAAGAGATATTGAGGCGTATCCTAGATACCTTTCCCCACTAATGGTTTCTCTGTTGCTCAGTTCAAATGTTATATTGCTGTTTAAAAGACAGTATTACAGTAACCCCTGTTCTGTCGCCCTCTTTGTTTTTAAAGACATGTAAAAATGCTTTAGCATTGGCTATTCTGACGTCGTAATTAAGTGGATACATTTGTTGTCAAGAAAAAAACGTACGTAAAATGAAATACCCCAATGCATATCTGATGCAAGCATGCCTGTAGATACAACACTGGTAAAAAAAAAAAAAAAAGAGTTACACTTGCTGGTTTAAAAAACATGCCAATTCAAATATATTTTTTACAATTTGGGGAATTTAATTATTACCATGATCACAACCAGGCAGCTATTTCAAATTGTTGACCTTGTTTTAATGATGATATCACATCACAGCCGTGCACAAAACACACACAATGACAAACATACTTCTGGAAATCTTGCTAGATTTTTTTTTGGTTGTTGTTTGGTTTTGTAGTAATAAAGATCTAGATTCAGATATTTTGTTGCAGTCTTCTGTGCCCTCTGGTTTACAACTTCCTGTGGTTCTCAGTTGTGCATCTGTCTGAGGTAGCAAAAACATGCACAGAAACTATTCTCCCTGTGTGAGTGAGTGGCACTAACGCGTGTTCCTGTAGTGCAGGGTAGAGGCCACAAACAATTGGAACTCAACATGAGGGTCCGCAGTGGCTCGTGGGTCTGTGTACCCACATCTATGTACCCCCTGCAACTCTACTCATTTTGCCATGGGGTGGAGACAAATGTTTGCAGTTTTAAATATGATATCTGATGATCAATGGGGTCAACCCGGTCAGTAATTTGACCATGCTTACTAAAAGTATAGATAGCTGGCCGCTAGACTAAGTTACCAATGTAAAAAAAATGTTAGCTGACATGGCTAGTTGAGTGACTGTCAGTGTCTGACAGAAGAGAAAAACTGCTGACGTACACTCAGACTTGCGTGGCTGATGTCTTTTGCGGACGGTGCAGTGATGTACTGGACCGTCCACACTACCCTCTGTAGCGCCTTGCGGTCGGAAGTCAAGCAGTTGCCATACCAAGCGGTGCTGCAGCCAGTTAAGATCCTCTCAGTGGAGCAGCTGTAGATCTTTTTGAGGATCTGAGGGCCCATGCCAAATCTTTTCAGGCTCCTGAGATGGAAGAGGCGTTGTCGTGGCCTCTTCACGACTGTGTTGGTGTGTTCTGGACCAGGGTAGATCCTCAGTGACGTGGAGAGGACGTGTTGTTGTGGCCTCTTTACGACTGTGTTGGTGTGTTCTGGACCAGGGTAGATCCTCAGTGACGTGGACAGGACGCGTTGTCGTGGCCTCTTTACGACTGTGTTGGTGTGTTCTGGACCAGGGTAGATCCTCAGTGACGTGGACAGGACGCGTTGTCGTGGCCTCTTTACGACTGTGTTGGTGTGTTCTGGACCAGGGTAGATCCTCAGTGACGTGGACAGGACGCGTTGTCGTGGCCTCTTTACGACTGTGTTGGTGTGTTCTGGACCAGGGTAGATCCTCAGTGACGTGGATGAACTTTAAGGTCCCAAGGGGACTACTGTCTTAGACACACAGTACTGCTGTATACAAAATACACATTACACACTCAACATAGTACATCTACTGAGTACTCCAAACATTAAGAACACCTTCCTAATATTGAGATGCACCCCCCTTCTTCTGCCCTCAGAACAGCCTCAATTAGTTGGGGCATGGATTACAAGGTGTCGAAAGCGTTCCACAGGGATGCCAGTCCATGTTGACTCCAATGCTTCCCACAGTTGTGTCAAGTTGGCTGGATGTCCTTAGGGTGGTGGACCATCCTTGATACACACAGGAAACTGTTGAACATGAAAAAACCAGCAGCGTTGCAGTTCTTAACACAAACCGGTGCACCTGGCACCTACTAACATACCCTGTTCAAAGGCACTGAAATATTTTGTTCCAGCCATTCACCCTCTGAATGGCACACGTACACAATACATGTCTCAATTGTCTGAAGGCTTAAAAATCCTTCTTTAACCTGTCTCCTCCCCTTCATCTAAACTGATTGAAGTGGATTTAACAGTGACATCAATAAGGGATCATAGCTTTCACCTGGATTCACCTGGTCAATCTACGTCATGGAAAGAGCATGTTTTAATGCTTTTTAATCTCAGTGTACATTACCCTCATCATCATACACTTCTCATATAGCCACATTCATAAGAAGGAAGAGGAGGAGGAGGGGAGGAAGAGGAGGAGGGGGAGGAGGAGGGGAGGAGGAGGAAGAGGAGGAGGGGAGGAGGAGGAAGAGGAGGAGGGGGAGGAGGAGGAGGGGGAGGAGGAGAAAGAGGAGGAGGGGGGAGGAGGAGGAGGGGGAGGAGGAGAAAGAGGAGGAGGGGGAGGAGGAGGAAGAGGAGGAGAAAGAGGAGGAGGAGGAGGAGGGGGAAGAGGAGGAGGGGGGAGGAGGAGGAAGAGGGGGAGGAGGGGGAGGAGGAGAAGGAGGAGGAGGGAGAGGAGGGGGAGGAGGAGAAAGAGGAGGAGGAGGAGGGGGAAGAGGAGGAGGAAGAGGAGGGGGAGGAGGAGAAAGAGGAGGGGGGGGGAGGGGAGAAGGGGGAGTAGGAGAAAGAGGAGGAGGGGGGAGGAGGAGGGGAAGAGGAGGGGGGAGGTGCTTTCCACTTCAATTAGAGACAGGCCGTTTGATCTGCTTCTGATTGTCCTTTCCCACTTATAGCTTTATGTAAAGTAGTCAAAATACTTCATTAATGATCAGTGATTTCTTTAATGAAAAGACAATTGCTGTGGAGTGCTATTTGATCAGTGAAATTAAAATGAAAAATGTGCATTTTCATTATAAAACATAGAATTTGATTAAGACTAACAAGGAGGGGATAATCAAACAAGGAGTTCCAACCTTGATTGGTGGGGCAGTGCTTTTTCTTTAGTATAATTCATAAAATCAAATCCATATCAATTAAAAATATTGTTCTCTGGTATGAAATATAAGCTGAATCCTGTATCAATGTAACTTAACCTCTCTGCAGAGGAATTGTATGGACAGATCATGCCACTCTAGCCCTGACCAATCCACAGTCTGTCATCAATACACAGACAGCCTGCTCTTTACCCACACAAGGCTCTCCTCAGGCTACCGCTTTACTCCAGTATTGACTAGTACAGCAAAGCTGTTTTCTGCTGTTCCCCATCTCTCAAATGTCTTCCTCAGGGTTATGAAGAGGTGGTGATCATGCTGTGAACGAAGGAAAGAAATGGGATAAAATACAAAGCCTGTTCCCTTCCCACCTGACAGCATCTAATCAATACAGTATAAATCAATAATCAAATGCATTGAAATGAACTAAGATACACAGTGCATGGACGAGAAGTGTCAGCAGCAGCAACTGATGATATGGGAATTGACAAGCTCATACCTACATTACTGTGGACCAGAATCTCAGCCTAATTGACGAACTATGAAATTAGATTGGAATTATGGCAGAGGCAGCATTGGAATTTCGATTGAATTATAACACTTGTCAATCACGCCCTGTCAGTGCCCATAACAAATGAAAGCATGCCGGCATTGCCTCCCCTCCCATGGATGCCATGCCCAGCCAGTATCCACCATGAGATACCGGTTCATAGTGGAATGGGAGAGATGGACTTTGGCCAGAGAAAATTGTTAAATTGGCTGCTTTGGCACATTATATCCTCCAACCAACCATCTGTTCTCACCGTGTCTCTCTGCTGGTCTGGACCTGGGGAGGGTGGGGGGGGGGGGGGGGGGGGTCAGGTGGTGTGGTCCTCAGTCACTGCTGGGGAGAAATATGTCCCATGAGACTTCACAATTCAGAGACTGGACAGCAATGCACCGCCAGTGTCTCTGGATGGTTTGTGATGTAAAATTGGCAGTGCTGCTATTTCCTTTCATGGAGTATTAACACAGGCAGGGGCAGATTGTTTTCCCACAACAACAACATAATGTGTTGCGTTAATTCGATTTTCTGCTCACACATATGCAAACCAATGGATGCCTTCAGACACACACACACACACACACACACACACACACACACACACACACACACACACACACACACACACACACACACACACACACACACACACACACACACACACACACACACACACACACACACACACACACACACACAACTACCAAGCAACCCGTTGTTTTTGCCATTTAAAAATGCACACAATTAAGGCAATTTTACTTTGAAAATTGCCTTAATTAAAATAAATAAACAAAACCTGTCTACAGGGTGTTCACTGAAGGGTTATATTTACAGGGTGTTCACTGAAGGGTCATGTTTACAAGGTGTTCACTGAAGGATCATGTTTACAGGGTGTTCACTGAAGGATCATGTTTACAGGGTGTTCACTGAAGGGTCATGTTTACAAGGTGTTCACTGAAGGGTCATGTTTACAGGGTGTTCACTGAAGGATCATGTGTACAGGGTGTTCACTGAAGGGTCATGTTTACAAGGTGTTCACTGAAGGATCATGTTTACAGGGTGTTCACTGAAGGGTCATGTTTACAAGGTGTTCACTGAAGGGTCATGTTTACAGGGTGTTCACTGAAGGGTCATGTGTACAGGGTGTTCACTGAAGGGTCATGTTTACAGGGTGTTCACTGAAGGGTCATGTTTACAGGGTGTTCACTGAAGGATCATGTTTACAGGGTGTTCACTGAAGGGTGATGTTTACAGGGTGTTCACTGAAGGGTCATGTTTACAGGGTGTTCACTGAAGGATCATGTTTACAGGGTGTTCACTGAAGGATCATGTTTACAGGGTGTTCACTGAAGGGTGATGTTTACAGGGTGTTCACTGAAGGGTTATGTTTACAGGGTGTTCACTGAAGGGTCATGTTTACAGGGTGTTCACTGAAGGGTCATGTTTACAGGGTGTTCACTGAAGGATCATGTTTACAGGGTGTTCACTGAAGGGTGATGTTTACAGGGTGTTCACTGAAGGGTCATGTTTACAGGGTGTTCACTGAAGGATCATGTTTACAGGGTGTTCACTGAAGGATCATGTTTACAGGGTGTTCACTGAAGGATCATGTTTACAGGGTGTTCACTGAAGGGTCATGTTTACAGGGTGTTCACTGAAGGATCATGTTTACAGGGTGTTCACTGAAGGATCATGTTTACAGGGTGTCTACAGGGTGTTCACTGAAGGGTCATGTTTACAGGGTGTTCACTGAAGGGTCATGTTTACAGGGTGTCCACTGAAGGGGCATGTTTACAGGGTGTTCACTGAAGGGCCTGTCTACAGGGCAGGGTGTCCACTGAAGGGCCTGTCTACAGGGCAGGGTGTCCACTGAAGGGCCTGTATACAGGGCAGGGTGTCCACTGAAGGGCCTGTCTACAGGGCAGGGTGTCCACTGAAGGGCCTGTTTACACGGCAGGATGTCTTCTGAAGGGCCTTTCTCCAGGGTGTCCTTGGAACTAATGGTTACCTTAAGGTATCATAAAAAAAAACAGCCAGCAAATTTCCTTACTAGACGGAATCGTGAATAATAAGTGTCTGGGTGTGGGTTTAGAAGAGAAAGCAATGTCTAGACCTGTTTCCTCTGTAGATACCCCACACACACCACACCACACACCCCGGAAAACTAGCTGTTATTGGCAGTGAGGCTCGGAACTCTCTTTCTTAAAGGGTCTATTAACTAATTTTTAACAACTGGTGATGTCACCAGGTAGGCCAAAGCTCCATCCCACCAAAAGAGGCTGAAATGTCAGGCAGTCTTTTCAAACAGCTCTTACCCTAAAAGGGCATTATCATCATTTTCACCATTTCATAGTATTATTCCAACCTCATAGTGTGGAAATATATATTTAAAATCAGGAAGTCATGTTTTTGACAGCACTGGGCCTTTAATGATTTACAGATTGGATCTAAACTACAAAGGGGAGGATGACTGTATTATCATAATGCTGTTGATAGAAATGGCCCTTGCACATTAGAGACTGTCCAAATGGTTGGAAATCTATTTTTGTGTAGGGGGCTGTCCCACCTCAAAAAGCACAACACCCACCATCTCAGATGGTTGTGAAACAAATACGATTAGGATTCTTGCAACATTATTTTGTTGAAATATAATTTGATCTCTGAGAAATTAAGCTAACTGATTGAATCCAAATTGGCCATTTTAATTTATAAGATTCATATTACATTCAATAAATATAGTACCTAACATCCAATTTGGACCAAACTTTTTCTAATAATTATTTAGACATGAGGAAGCCAAAGAAATGGTCGAAAGCCACCCACGGCCCCTTTACACCCCACACCAATCCCACCCCAACAACCAGTATACAGTATCAGTTCTCTATATCTGACTAGTAGTATGGAGCTGCGGCTCAGAGTTTTGTTTCTTCATCCCAGTAATGTATACCCAGTGAATTTGGTGATGGTTTCTTTCTTCACTTGATTAGATAATCCTAACAACTTCAATGACTAATGTATGTCCCATCATACATCCTGATATTACCAGGTTCTGACCACTAGATGGGGGTTTTCTTGGCCACTTTGTGGCACAAATCCTGTGCAAGTCAATGGTACCTGACATAGAATAGCTTTAAGATAGTCATACTATGGATAATTTAGCTACTTGATTTGGAATTTTAGGACCCCTTTAGGTATATAAAAAAAAAATATGAATTTGACCTTAACTACCAAATCCCATAGAACTGCATCAAATTACACATTCATAAATGGCAAAAAGACAGTCAAAAAATATATCATAAGGAATACGTTTTTGAAGTTTCTGTCCATTATCCAGGAGATGTAAGAAAGCCCAGGAAATAAATATATAAATATATAAACTCTTACACTTAACATGTGTAAATATTTGTATGAACATAACAAGATTCAACAACTGAGACAGAAACTGAACAAGTTCCACAGACATGTGACTAACAGAAATGGAATAATGTATCCCTGAACAAAGGGGGGGTCAAAATCAAAAGTAACAGCCAGTATCTGGTGCTGCTTTAAGTACTGCAGTGCATCTCCTCCTCATGGACTACAACAGATTCGCCAGTTCTTGCTGTGAGATGTTACCCCACTCTTCAACCAAGGCACCTGCAAGTTTCCGGACATTTCTGGGGGGAATGACCCTAGCCATCACCCTCCGATCCAACAGGTCCCAGACGTGCTCAATGGGATTGAGATCCGGGCTCTTCGCTGGCCATGGCAGAACACTGACATTCCTGTCTTGCAGGAAATCATGCACAGAACGAGGAATATGGCCGGTGGCATTGTCATGCTGGAGGGTCATGTCAGGATGAGCCTGCAGGAAGGGTACCACATGAGGGAGGATGATGTCTTCCCTGTAACGCACAGCGTTGAGATTGCCTGCAACGACAACAAGCTCAGTCCAAGTCAACGCACCGTCCGACCGATGCCAGGATAACCAGAGGAGGGTGACGTATGGGCCCAATAGATCAAACGGTCGCGGACAGCAGACGGAACGTACAGACGCCCAGCTGGACACTGGGGAGGAGTGGGCTCTGTATGTAACGCCCGCTCGATGTCTGCGTCCAGCTCCCACACCACCGGTGCCACCAGGCAAGAGGCCGTAAGTATGGGAGTGTGATCCATGGACCACTCCTCTGTGTCATACATCCGGGACAGTGCGTCTGCCTTAGCGTTCTGGGAACCTGGTCTGTAGGACAGGGTGAAAACAAAATGGGTAAAGAACATGGCCCACCTTGTCTGGCGAGGGTTCAGTCTCCTCGCCGCCCGGATGTATTCCAGATTGCGGTGGTCAGTCCAGATGAGAAAAGGGTGTTTAGTCCCCTCAAGCCAATGTCTCCACGCCTTCAGAGCCTTGACAACAGCCAACAGCTCCCGGTCCCCCACATCATAGATTCGCTCCGCACCGCCGGGCTGAGCTTCTTCGAAAAGAAAGCACAGGGGCGGAGCTTTGGAGGCGTACCCGAGCGCTGAGAGAGCACGGCTCCTATCCCAGCCTCGGACGCGTCCACCTCCACTATGAACGCCAAAGAGGGATCCGGATTAGCCAGCACGGGAGCCGAGGTTAACAGAGCCTTCAGGTGACCAAAAGCCCTGTCCGCCTCAGCCGACCACTGCAGTCGCAAGTGTGAGCAGTGAGGTAATGGGAGCCGCTACCTGACCAAAGCCCCGGATAAACCTCCGGTAGTAGTTGGCAAACCCTAGAAACCGCTGCACTTCCTTTACTGTGGTGGGAGTCGGCCAATTACGCACGGCTGAAATGCGGTCACTCTCCATCTCCACCCCTGAAGTGGAAATGCGGTACCCTAGGAAGGAGACGGACTGTTGGAAGAACAGACATTTCTCAGCCTTGACGTACAGGTCATGCTCCAACAGTCGACTAAGCACCCTGCGCACCAGGGACACATGCTCGGCGCGTGTAGTGGAGTATATCAGAATGTCATCGATATACACCACTACACCCTGCCCGTCCAGGTCCCGGAAAATCTCGTCTACAAATGCCTGGAAGACTGATGGAGCATTCATCAACCCGTACGGCATGAAGAGGTACTCATAGTGCCCTGAGGTGGAACTAAATGCCGTCTTCCACTCGTCCCCCTCCCGGATACGCACCAGGTTGTAAGCGCTCCTGAGATCCAATTTTGTGAAGAAGCGCGCCCCGTGCATTGACTCTATCGCACTGGCTATAAGAGGCAGTGGGTAGCTGTACCTCACAGTGATTTGGTTGATACCTCGATAGTCAATGCACGGGCGCAGACCTCCATCCTTCTTCTCCACAAAAAATAAACTCAAAGAGGCAGGTGAAGTGGAGGGCCGAATGTACCCCTGCCCCAGGGATTCGGAGACATATGTTTCCATAGCCGCCGTCTCTTCCTGTGATAGGGGATACACGTGACTCCTGGGAAGTGCTGCGTCTACCAGGAGATTTATCGCACAATCCCCCCGTCGATGGGGTGGTAATTGAGTCGCCGTCTTCTTACAGAAGGCGAGAGCCAAATCGGCATATTCAGAGGGGATGCGCACGGTGGAGACCTGGTCTGGACTTTCCACTGTAGTAGCACCGACGGAAACCCCTAAACACCTCCCCGAGCACTTTCGTGACCACCCCTTGAGAGCCCTCTGTTGCCATGAAATAGTGGGGTCGTGACAGGCCAACCAGGGTATGCCCAGCACCACGGGAAACGCAGGAGAATCAATAAGGAAAAGACTAATTCGCTCCTTGTGACCCTCCTGCGTAACCATGTCTAGTGTAGCGGTGGCCTCCCTAATCAGCCCTGACCCTAATGGTCGACTATCTAGGGCATGCACAGGGAAGGGCATATCCACAGGAACAATCGGGATCCCTAAACTATGGGCAAATGCTCTGTCAATAAAATTCCCAGCTGCGCCTGTATCTACGAGCGCCTTATGCTGGGAATGCGGGGAAAACTCAGGAAATTTTATAAACAAAAACATGTGAGCAACACTGGTGCCGACTCACCTGGGGTGACACGAGAGTGCCCTGCCTGCTGTTTCGACTTCCAAAGGAACCTCCCCAGCACCGACCAGCAGTGTGCCCTCTGCGGCCACAGATGGTACAGGGAATGGCCCCTCCTCCGGTCGCCCTAAGCGCAGCACCTCCCAGCTCCATGGGCGTCGGAGCGGAGGTGCTGGGGGATGGAACCGACAGACCCCGATCCAGACGTCCGCGGGTAGCCAGCAGGTTATCCAGCCGGGTGGACAGGTCCACCAGCTGGTCAAACGTCAGAGTGGTATCCCTGCAGGCCAACTTCCGACGGACGTCCTCGCGCAGACTGCACCGGTAGTGATCGATCAGGGCCCTGTCGTTCCATCCCGCGCTGGTGGCCAGGGTCCGGAAGTCCAAGGTGAACTCCTGTGCGCTCCTCGTCCCCTGCCTCAAGTGGAACAGATGTTCACCCGCCGCTGTCCCCTCAGGCGGGTGGTCTAAAACTGCCCGAAAGCGACGGGTAAACTCCGCGTAATGGTCCAACACCGCTTCTCCTTCCCCCCATACGGCGTTGGCCCACTCCGGGGCTTTCCTTGAGAGACAGGAGACGAGGGCGGACACGCTCTCACGTCCCGAAGGAGCCAGGTGGACGGTCGCCAGGTAGAGTTCCAGCTGGAGTAGGAACCCCTGGCATCCGGCAACTGTCCCATCATACTCCCTCGGGAGCGCGAGCCAAATCCCACTGGGACCAGGTGAAGGAGGGGTGAATGGTGGTGGCTGTTGTAGTGGTGCCGGTGGAGGCGCTGGCAGAACTCCTCCTCTCTCCCATCGGTCCATCGTCTGCAGCACGCGATCCATGGCGGTGCCAAGATGTTGCAACATGGTCGCATGCTGCTGGACACGCTCCTCGACTGCCAAAGGGGTTTTGTCTGCTCCTGCTGACTCCATTTTGAGGTGTGTGTTTCTGTAAAAGGTCTGGGTGTAGCTGGTGCAGAGGAGTCAGGCGCAGAACAGCAGAGATGAGTAATAAAAGTAACTTAACTCAAAATTACCAAATACATGTTGTAAATACCAAGCCCACACAATAGGACAGAAATACATAAAACAAACACGCACAAAAACCATGGGGAAAACAGAGGGTTAAATAATGAACATGTAATTGGGGAATTGAAACCAGGTGTGTAAAACAAAGACAAAACAAATGGAAAATGAAAAGTGGATCGGCGATGGCTAGAAGGCCGGTGACGTTGACCGCCGAACGCCGCCCGAACAAGGAGAGGGACCGACTTCGGCGGAAGTCAATACGGAAAATTTCAAGAATTTTGAACAGTTCTTCAGATGAAGTCTCAAAATATATAGAAAATAGTAAAAATAATGAAAAAGCCTGGAATGAGTAGGTGTGTCCAAACTTTTGACTGTTACTGTACTGTAGAATAAAAGTGAAGACATCAAAACTATGAAATAACATGAATATACAGTACCAGTCAAAGGTGTGGACACACCTACTCATTCCAGGGTGTATTTTTTTTTTTTACTATTTTCTACGTTGTAGAATAAAAGTGAAGACATCAAAACAATGAAATAACACATATGGAATCACGTAGTAAGCAGAAAAGTGTTAAACAAATCAATAACACTGAAACATGCATAAGAGCACCAGCTGTTCCGGAAGACTGTGTGATCACGCTCTCCGCAGCCAATGTGAGTAAGACCATTAAACAGGTCAACATTTACAAGGCCGCAGGGTCAGACAGATTACCAGGGTGTATACTGCGAGCATGCGCTGACCAACTGGCAAGTGTCTTCACTGACATTTTCAACCACTCCCTGTCTGAGTCTGTAAAACATTTATTTTTAAGCAGACATCCATAGTCCCTGTGCCCAAGAACACTAAGGTAACCTGCCTAAGTGACTACCAACCCTATCAACACCATCATGCCAGAAACCCTAGACACACTCCAATTTGCATACCGCCCTAACAGATCCACAGATTATGCAATCTCTATTGCACTCCACACAGCCCTTTCCCACCTGGACAAAAGGAATACCTATGTGAGAATGCTATTCTACAGCTCAGAGTTCAACACCATAGTGCCTCAAAGCTCATCGATAAGCTAAGGACCCTGGGACTAAACACCTCCCTCTGCAATTGGATCCTGCACTTCCTGACGGGCCGCCCCCAGGTGGTAAGGGTAGGCAACAATACATCCGCCACGCTGATCTTCAACACATTGGCCCCTCAGGGGTGCGTGCTTAGTCCCCTCCTGTACTCCTTGTCCACTCATGACTGCACAGCCAGGCACAACTCCAACACCATCATTAAGTTTGCCGATGACACAACAGTGGTAGACCTGATTATCGACAACGACGAGACAGCCTATAGGGAGGACGTCAGAGACCTGGCCGTGTAGTGCCAGGACAACAACCTCTCCCCCAACGTGATCAAGACAAAGGAGATTATTGTGGACTACAGGAAAAAGAGGACCGAGCACGCCCCTGGGGACAAGCTTCCTGCCATCCAGGACCTCTACAGCAGTTTGAGCTATCTCTTGTTCAAAGTGACAGATTTTGAGGGGATTTTGTTATTATGTTACTTAGATTGACGCACCGGTGCGTCAATAGACTCTAGGGTTTAATAGGGCATTTGGCCACCACGAGGCAGAACAGCTTCAATGCACCTTGACATATTCTACAATTGTCTGGAACTCTATTGGAGGAATGCAACACCATTCTTCCACGAGAAATTCCATAATTTGGTGTTTTGTTGATCGTAGTGGAAATCTCAGGCACTGCTCCAGAATCTCCCACAAATGTTCAATTTGGTTGAGATCTGGAGACTGAGACGGCCATGGCATATGGTTGACATCGCTTTCATGCTCATCAAACCAATTAGTGACCACTCGTGCCCTGTGGATGGGGCATTGTCATCCTATGGGGGCAAAGCCATGGTAGACAAAAATAATGGCCTGCACAGCATTTTTATACATGACCCTAAGCATGATGAGATGTTAATTGCTTAATTAACTCAGGAAGAACCTGCTTTCAATATACTTTTGATCCCTCATTTACTCAAGTGATTCCATTATTTTGGCAGTTACCTGTATTACAGCATATTCACGCTTCGAGTTCAAACAATGATGTTACATACAGATAATTTGTATATGAAGCACAAAAATGCTAATAGAGGTACCATTTGTGCCACAAATGCTAAACAGTTAGCATTTGAAACAGTGGCCAGGTAAACAAAACCAAAGCATGGATTGCTGTCATACCATGTCAATTGACTACTTACAAGGTAAGGAAACCAATATGTAATTTTGTAATTTGGGTGAACTATACCTTTTTTTTATCACCCAATAGCAGGAACATCACCATCTAGTGATCATAACATGGTAATATCAGGATGTAGGATGGGAGAAAAC
>NC_092109.1:34117591-34212591 GCF_045679555.1 Salvelinus alpinus | reverse complement strand
CTCCTGAAAAGTTATGTATTGTCTTGGTTTGCTTTCAATGTGGAGAAGAAGAGAGATCGAAGAAGAAGTGGTCGGTCAGAGAGATAGAAGAAGAAGTGGTCGGTCAGAGAGATAGAAGAAGAAGTGGTCGGTCAGAGAGATAGAAGAAGAAGTGGTCGGTCAGAGAGATAGAAGAAGAAGTGGTCGGTCAGAGAGATAGAAGAAGAAGTGGTCGGTCAGAGAGATAGAAGAAGAAGTGGTCGGTCAGAGAGATAGAAGATGAAGTGGTCGGTCAGAGAGATAGAAGAAGAAGTGGTCCGTCAGAGAGATAGAAGAAGAAGTGGTCGGTCAGAGAGATAGAAGAAGAAGTGGTCGGTCAGAGAGATAGAAGAAGTGAACAACAAGGAGATAGCATAGCTGACAATTTAACAAACAAACAAAACCCACAAGAGCCTTGCAGTGCTGCCTTCCTCTAAACTCATCACCGACCATCCTAGCCTTCAATTATTACTGTATCAATACTGATTAGAATCCATTCATTTAGGGAAGCCGCTGGGCAAGATCAATTAAAAACATACAGTAGGAATATTTGGATCATGCATTGGAATACATTGGATCCTATTTGATCAGTGGTGGAATTTCAGGTTAGAGGAAGCCGTTTCTAGATGTGTCACTGTCCCTACTTAGTGAGGAAGCTATATGGGGAGGCAGCTTGACGGTGGGTCCCACTCTGGATGTGTCACCGTCCCTACTTAGTGAGGAAGCTATATGGGGAGGCAGCTTGACGGTGGGTCCCACTCTGGATGTGTCACCGTCCCTACTTAGTGAGGAAGCTATATGGGGAGGCAGCTTGACGGTGGGTCCCACTCTGGATGTGTCACCGTCCCTACTTAGTGAGGAAGCTATATGGGGAGGCAGCTTGACGGTGGGTCCCACTCTGGATGTGTCACCGTCCCTACTTAGTGAGGAAGCTATATGGGGAGGCAGCTTGACGGTGGGTCCCACTCTGGATGTGTCACCGTCCCTACTTAGTGAGGAAGCTATATGGGGAGGCAGCTTGATGGTGGGTCCCACTCTGGATGTGTCACTGTCCCTACTTAGTGAGGAAGCTATATGAGGAGGCAGCTTGATGGTGGGTCCCACTCTGGATGTGTCACTGTCCCTACTTAGTGAGGAAGCTATATGAGGAGGCAGCTTGACGGTGGGTCCCACTCTGGATGTGTCACTGTCCCTACTTAGTGAGGAAGCTATATGGGGAGGCAGCTTGATGGTGGGTCCCACTCTGGATGTGTCACCGTCCCTACTTAGTGAGGAAGCTATATGGGGAGGCAGCTTGACGGTGGGTCCCACTCTGGATGTGTCACCGTCCCTACTTAGTGAGGAAGCTATATGGGGAGGCAGCTTGACGGTGGGTCCCACTCTGGATGTGTCACCGTCCCTACTTAGTGAGGAAGCTATATGGGGAGGCAGCTTGACGGTGGGTCCCACTCTGGATGTGTCACCGTCCCTACTTAGTGAGGAAGCTATATGGGGAGGCAGCTTGATGGTGGGTCCCACTCTGGATGTGTCACCGTCCCTACTTAGTGAGGAAGCTATATGGGGAGGCAGCTTGATGGTGGGTCCCACTCTGGATGTGTCACCGTCCCTACTTAGTGAGGAAGCTATATGAGGAGGCAGCTTGACGGTGGGTCCCACTCTGGATGTGTCACCGTCCCTACTTAGTGAGGAAGCTATATGGGGAGGCAGCTTGATGGTGGGTCCCACTCTGGATGTGTCACCGTCCCTACTTAGTGAGGAAGCTATATGAGGAGGCAGCTTGACAGTGGGTCCCACTCTGGATGTGTCACCGTCCCTACTTAGTGAGGAAGCTATATGAGGAGGCAGCTTGACGGTGGGTCCCACTCTGGATGTGTCACCGTCCCTACTTAGTGAGGAAGCTATATGGGGAGGCAGCTTGACGGTGGGTCCCACTCTGGATGTGTCACCGTCCCTACTTAGTGAGGAAGCTATATGGGGAGGCAGCTTGACGGTGGGTCCCACTCTGGATGTGTCACTGTCCCTACTTAGTGAGGAAGCTATATGGGGAGGCAGCTTGACGGTGGGTCCCACTCTGGATGTGTCACCGTCCCTACTTAGTGAGGAAGCTATATGGGGAGGCAGCTTGACGGTGGGTCCCACTCTGGATGTGTCACCGTCCCTACTTAGTGAGGAAGCTATATGAGGAGGCAGCTTGACGGTGGGTCCCACTCTGGATGTGTCACCGTCCCTACTTAGTGAGGAAGCTATATGAGGAGGCAGCTTGACGGTGGGTCCCACTCTGGATGTGTCACCGTCCCTACTTAGTGAGGAAGCTATATGAGGAGGCAGCTTGATGGTGGGTCCCACTCTGGATGTGTCACTGTCCCTACTTAGTGAGGAAGCTATATGGGGAGGCAGCTTGATGGTGGGTCCCACTCTGGATGTGTCACCGTCCCTACTTAGTGAGGAAGCTATATGGGGAGGCAGCTTGATGGTGGGTCCCACACTGGATGTGTCACCGTCCCTACTTAGTGAGGAAGCTATATGGGGAGGCAGCTTGACGGTGGGTCCCACTCTGGATGTGTCACCGTCCCTACTTAGTGAGGAAGCTATATGGGGAGGCAGCTTGACGGTGGGTCCCACTCTGGATGTGTCACCGTCCCTACTTAGTGAGGAAGCTATATGGGGAGGCAGCTTGACGGTGGGTCCCACTCTGGACGGGGGATAGGGAGTGGCGTCTGCACATATGTCTCCCTGACAAACCCCCATCTGCTGATGCTGTCTGGCAGACTTCATCTATTATTGATCAGCTCCTGAGGAGGCTTCTTGGCCAGTGGAACAGACTCCAGCTAGGATTGCCACAGAGGCCCATGTCCGCATCTCATCACTGCTACTGGAACTCTCCCTCTCCTCCGCCCCACTCAGCTCTCATTGAGACTCAGTTTGCGTAACCAAGTAAGAGCAGCCATCAACTACACTGTGTACTTGACGGTCAAAAATACAGAGGAAACAAACCAATATACCATCTAACCACAACCTCCCCTCTTCCTCCATCTTCCTCAACACCCTCAGAGTCAAATGAAAGGAGGACAGGGGTGTGAGTCAGGCTCTGATCCCATTGCTCTGTCCTGTGATCTCGGAGATGAAAACATCCACAGAACATACAGAAGTCGATGAGTAAACAGCAGGGGCGGGGGGGGGGGTTACACACCACCATAATTAGCAGGTGGCATATGCCAGGACTGTCAGGCAGTGTTTCAGCAGCGCGTTAACGCCTCTCTGCCATCTGTCCCTGAGGAGTGGTGGACAGCGGCTGACACTCCCCGCCGTCGCTCCACCGCAACTTGGCTGAGGACCCCTCCAGGTGCCCTAACTATTGCCTGTGATGAGCTGTAGACTGTTTTACGTCAAGGGACTTTAGACTGGACAAAGATGGTCTCAAATAATTTGCCATACTTTGCTTTGCACCATTGATCTGCTGTCTATCATGTCTATCAGACAGGAAGGTGATGTTTTCTCTTACTTTCTCAACACATTTCATCTACATTTGGGGTTTACAAAAACAACATGGTAAAGAAACAATATTGGTCCTTGATAATAGTTCTGGAGCCGTGTATTTGGCTTTCTAATGACACAGACAAACCATTACCTCACCATTTTATTTCTACTCCACCTCCCTGATCGACTCCAATGCAGGACTGTGTCCAAAGACTTTCCCGCCATCAAACTAATCATGGAAAATGCATTACAGCTCTCAGTAGCTTTCTCACGAGTTGTATAAAAAGACATGTTAGAGAGGAGGGGGAGGAAGAGGACGATGCTGAGTGCAACCCTTCCTCTCATGTGTAGCCATTCCAAATATATACAAATATATTTGGAGAGAATGTTATTTGAAGGGGGGAATCTTCAGGAAACAAGATGATGTCTGAGAGTCGGGCATGTGACAGCGGTCCCTTGAGAGAACCAGCAGAAAAATAGCAGGGGACAGTTTGTGTTCTGTAGCGGCACTACTACTAATATCCTCAACACCCTCTCACCTTTCTCATGATGGGATGAGTATGGAATGATGATGATGGTTGTGTGGATGATACACCCATCTCTATTCTGATTCTTACATGATTCTTACATGATTCTTACATGATTCTTACATGGTAAAGCCTCATCTCTGTGACCGGCGCTCCAGAAAACAGTGCAGGGCACCCTATTCAGTGGCATGTTGTCTTTGGGCCATTTGAGGAGTTGTATACATTCCAGGCTATTTTTCTTAGCTGTTCAGTTTCTGCTTTGACTACATCCACACCGTTCATTTGACTGGAGTATGGGAGCGGGTGGGTGGGGCTTTCCAAAACAAGGATGACAACGAAGAACAGACACTGTGCCTCCAATAAGTGTCTCTGTCTCCTTCTATATGTAGCACAGTGCCAAATATTATCATTCATTTATTCAGATAACTTCCTTCTTCTCCATAACAGAAGAGGAAGTGGATTTAAAAGGGCATGCCCGGTGTCCAAAGAAGTGAGTGATGTGAAATGTTTTAGTGTTATACGTGATTAGGGTTGAACAATTCTGATAACATTTACATTACATTACATTTTAGTCATTTAGCAGACGCTCTTATCCAGAGCGACTTACGGTAGAGTGCATACATTTTATTACATTTTTACATACTGAGACAAGGATAACCTGCCCAACTTTCCAGAAATCCCAGTTGGAAGATTCCTGGAATCACAAGGGAATAAGCAGGAATTCCGGGAATTGTCCAACCGGGATTTCTAAAAAAAAACTGGGAATTTGGGGGAAATGACCAGAATATTACAACCCTGATCACGTATAACACTAAAACTATAACATATCACATTCATGATCATAAGTGGGTCAAAAAAGTCTGGATTTAAATATATTTTAAATCTATTTTCATCTATAGTAGAGCTGCACCACACAGAAGTGTGTAGACAGTAAATAAACACGCAGAGTGTTAAACTACACAGCCATTTAACAGGGGAATATTTTGGCAGGTTTCTTGATGAGAGGGCCTCTTGTGATCTTGTTTTGCTTTTTTGTTATTTTTTGAATCAGACTAATTAAGATTTGGTGAGGTGCACTGAGGATTAATAACCTACAACAGGGCAGTAAAACGCGAAACAATCCTGCTGCTTTCAAGACAGTCAGCAGTGGTGCTCCTTTGAAGCCCCCTTTTTACTGTACACATCCCCTTAACAAGACTCTGTAGGAAACCATGTGGAGCAAGAGCTTTTTCTTCTTTTCAGCCTTTTGAAGTGGATGTGAGCAAATGGGTGTCTGGCCAGTTCTGGAGAGGCTCCGTGGCTATGAATCATTTGTTTATACAGCCAGAACCATTTACTCTCCATAAACAACAAAAAACATCAACAACAGCAACAGCAACTGAGTAGTCGCTATGCAGGGCCAACGAACTGGGGGTTATTTTTCCATTGCCTCCACCTGTAGGCTACGTTCTTGTCATATGGGAGAGTGCCAGCACAAGTGACAAATACAGGAAGAAAAACAACAAATTCACTTCTCCTTTTCTTTCCTTTAAATGAGCAGGGACATTAATAAATGGGCAAGGACTGGAGCTGTGGACTTCACTGAATGTGAATATTGCATGCTGATTAACTGCCAATTAAAAATCAAAATGTTCCTATTATGACACACTTTTTTTCTTTTATCAATATTTTATTTTTTATGAAATGAAAAAAAAACTCTGTGGCCTCAAATACAATACACATCCCTCAGTGTAATTGTGTCTACTTCTGAGGAGGACATAAAGGTTTTCACTCTGTTTTCAAAATTATTTATTCCCTTCCGTTGGAGATCATTGTAGTGACTCTGATGCCAAAGGGAAAATAATGCGGAGTGCTTGAACGGCAGCTATCTAGAGTGATTCTGAGAGAGAGAGAGAGAGAGAGAGAGAGAGAGAGAGAGAGAGAGAGAGAGAGAGAGAGAGAGAGAGAGAGAGAGAGAGAGAGAGAGAGAGAGAGAGAGAGAGAGAGAGCGAAAGAGAGGGGAGAGATCGACACAGAGCGAGAGAAAGAGAGAGAGACAGAGACAGATCGACAGAGAGACAGATCAGCAGAGAGAGAGACAGATCGACAGAGAGAGAGCGAGAGAGATCGACAGAGAGGGATCGACAGAGAGAGATCGACAGAGAGAGAGAGAGATATCGACAGAGAGACAGATCGACAGAGAGACAGAGAGATCGACAGAGAGAGCGAGAGCGAGAGAGATCGGCAGAGAGAGATCGACAGAAAGAGAGAGAGAGATCGACAGAGAAAGAGATCAACACAGAGAGAGAGAGAGATCGACACAGAGAAAGAGAGAGCGAGAGAGAGAGCGAGAGAGAGTGCGAGAAAGAGAGATCGACAGAGAGAGAGTGAGAGAGAGATCGACACAGAGAGAGATAGCGAGAGAGAGAGACAGAGAGACAGAGGCAGATCGACAGAGAGACAGAGAGATCGACCGAGAGACTGAGAGAGAGAGAGAGAGAGAGAGAGAAAGAGAGCAAAAGAGAATGCTGGTCAGGCTGTGTCTACCTGGCTGCTGTCTCCACATTGCCCTTTAAAAAGATTCTCTGGTACTTGTGGTCCCCGAAAATTGCATACTACGTCATATGTGCACCAGTTCATTGCTCTCTCTCGCTCTGCTGTGTGTGCATTTTGCTAGCTGTCATTCAAATGGTGAGGGGCTGAAGCTCATTAGCTAGAATTCAAATTGCTAGGGGGCTGGCCCAATTTTGGGGAAAATATAGGGGAAATGGCGAGGCACAGTGTCCAGAAACAAAAAAAAAGTCACATTCAAACTAGGGACTTCATGGGGTAATTAAGGTAAAACAGTAATTCTGCATGTATGAACTACACATTTACACATACAGCCCAAAAGCAGAAGGTTTAAAAAGTACTTAGTAGTCGACAAAGTTCCAGAGAATGTCATTAAGGTTCAAGTCAACCAACCTGCATCATGGTGTTTAATTAGGCATATCATTACATTTACATTTACATTTAAGTCATTTAGCAGACGCTCTTATCCAGAGCGACTTACAAGTTGGTGCATTCACCTTATGATATCCAGTGGAACAACCACTTTACAATAGTGCATCTAACTCTTTTAAAAGGGGGGGGGGGGTTAGAAGGATTACTTTATCCTATCCTAGGTATTCCTTAAAGAGGTGGTGTTTCAGGTGTTTCCGGAAGGTGGTGATTGACTCCGCTGACCTGGCGTCGTGGGGGAGTTTGTTCCACCATTGGGGTGCCAGAGCAGCGAACAGTTTTGACTGGGCTGAGCGGGAACTGTACTTCCTCAGAGGTAGGGAGGCGAGCAGGCCAGAGGTGGATGAACGCAGTGCCCTTGTTTGGGTGTACGGCCTGATCAGAGCCTGAAGGTACGGAGGTGCCGTTCCCCTCACAGCTCCGTAGGCAAGCACCATGGTCTTGTAGCGGATGCGAGCTTCAACTGGAAGCCAGTGGAGAGAGTCATATCCAATAGAATAAGCAGTGTAACAATTTCCCTCCTGGACAATATGAATCCTCTGGACTGGAAATAGGAGAGCTGCAGAACATCCATGTTCTGCCCTACAGGCCTACATAAAATATATTTTTTAATATCATTGATCAATGACCATTAGTCACATGGGGCCCACAAACACAGTGATTTTTAGTTGTTTACGTCCACTATGGGAGATATAGTTAAGATATTTTCATTCCTTCAAATCATTTTTTTCTCCTTTTACAAGCTTCATAATCATAAAGTTTAACAAAGGTTGGAGTGCAACAGCCTAAAATGTAGGAGTTTATAAATAAATGATATATTGCAACTAGAGACAACTTAACTTTGTGTCCTCCCTTATGGAAAAACCAGATGAATATCACATGTGATCATGTGTGAATTGTTCCAAAAACACATGTTTTCATGTGATCACGTGATCTTATGTGAAGTTAATGTGATAACATGTGACAACATGTAAAGCAACGTGATAACATGAAACTATACATGTGAAAACGTGATCAAATGTGAAGCGTTCCAAAAACACGTTTTCACATAGTTTCATATCTGAAATTTCACGTGAAATCATGTAATTTCCCTATGTGGTTTTTCTGTAAGGGTTCAACTGCTCTCCTTATTTTAAACAGAATACTTTATTCAGGTGAAAAAGGTCATTTATTGGCCGAATCTGGCAATAGTAGCAAATTCAATAAAGGAAGCCAATGACTGAACGGGAAAAGATGGACCACTTCCAAATAATTTTTAGATGGCTTGTTGTGCCAAGGCAATCTGAAGATTAAAAACATCTCTTGAATTACAACGACACGCCACAAAATAAAATTAATGCAGTATTTTCATTAAAAGAATTGAGTCTCAAGAGTGTTTCACTGTCCATTAGATAAGGGGGAAGGTAAACACGAGAAAGTACCGTGATGCTTGTGTCGGGTACAGGCTTTTAGGCAAATACACAGCATCACACCGCGGCCCCGTGCAATTCAATCACACGTCCCTCGCGGAGTGGTTGGTGAAGCAGCATACCAATGTGGGAATCTGAGGAAAAGTGTTTGAAGCTGCCGAAAGAATAATTCCGTTACCCAATTTATATACTACAATTGACTTGAGTTAAGAAACATTTATACAACCACATAAGACAATCACATATTTTTTGGAAGCCTCTTTTTAATATGTGAAGTTTTCAGATACAGTTCAATATATAATTGCAACCTCAATTTAGATTTTATTCTGTTGTCAAAGTGGGCTACTTTTCAAATTGCAGATCAGATCCCTCCCAAATCTTCCAAAACTAAGGCCACATAGGAAATCAGAAACACATGTTGCGTCATATTTATGAAAAGCCTTGAATTGAAACGTCTTCAATTGAGAACAGACGGCCATATTAACATAGTCTGCGACTAGGTGGTTAATAAATACAGCTGCAAGCACCTCTCATTGCAGTATCAGATAAAGGGTTGGAAAATGCTTTAATCTGTGTGTTTTTTAATCAACCTCTTTCATAAGATAAAAGATTTTTCAACAATTATTTCGCTTTTTTTTGCAAGTATGCATATACTACCTGCATAAGGGATTTTCCAAACCATCTTGATAGGCCCTACAACTGAATTCACAAACAAGCCATTTAACCTAATAATAAGACTGATTAAACCTTTTACCTCGACATCAAAGAATGGGTTTTAATTAAGCAAATTAGTTGTTTGATAAAACTAAATTCACCGGTCTATACCGCAGTTTAACTGCACTTCATCATGACAAAGATACGCTTTGTTTTATGATTATGAAGCGCTATAGGCTATATATTCAAATTCAACGGCTCAATATTGAAGTCATAAAAAATAAGGGGCATACGTTTGATTGAGTTATTGTTTCTTTCTCAATTCATTTTCTCTTAGTTTGCTCATCTTGTTGCCAGATGTTCATTATCAGGGCACGGAAGAAAAAAACTGGTACCATCAAACACATTTATTAGACAAAGTAAGCCTTTGACCAGTAGGCTACGCTACAAGATTGTTTGTGTTATTAGTGCCCTCTTTATTTATTTTGTATTTTTTTATAGAAATAGACACTAATGATTGCTACATTGTTATATAAATTATAGTACTACTAATATAGTGTCAAATGTAGGCTGAACCTTAATTGTTTACTTATCTTATGGTGTCCTTTCGAAATACGGACGAGCGCAGCAAAAGATGCTGAACAATCACAAGTCGAACTTCGAGCTTGTCTTGAGCTCTTCTGCCACCGTTTGGATATTTCAAGCAACTACCACATTGGATTCTTCTAATCTGCGCGGTCTGGTTTCCATTTTACATTTATTCTAATAAAATGTGATTTCACACAAACGTACAAAAAGCTAAATATCAACTCAAAAGAAAAAATATTGACAATGATCACGAAGTTCAGTCAAATTAACATCCTACTATATTTACTGGTTCAAACCAGAAATCCAATATGCTTTGGATGGACCCAAGAAACCAGTTAAAAAATAAAACTCTCAAAACAATTGTTTAAAAGGTTATTAATTTTAGGGAAGCTCAAACATGCAGTTCTCTTGCTAAATGTATATCCATAGTATTATGGTTGAGATAAAAGATAGCCATGTTCAACAAAATAAATATTTGAGCAAAACAGGATTTTTTTAGGCTGAAAGTATGTGTTCAGAGGCCACAAAGCTTGTGACTATTTCGAAGTTCTAGCTCAAAGGACTGTACAAAACACAATATTTTGCCATTCATTCTCATATCAGCTTGTTGCCTTTTAATTAGCTGGTAGTTAATAAGGCAGAGCCATACTTTGAGCCCTTTAACTTATGTAAAACAAATTCATGGATCACAGTAAATTGGTCTGCAATGTAGGTCCCATAATAAACACAATAATTACAAACTATATGTTGTATGAACTTTATCTTTAATGAGCCTTCTCAGCTCCATTTTAATACCTCTAAGTATCATGAAGCACACAAATTAGTAGTTGATATGGCACACAAACAAATGTAATTAATGGCTTGGCTTTAACTACATGCACCAACCTAAATATTCTGCAGATTGTCTTTCCTTTCTCAGACTCTTTGCCTGTATTCATTCTCTGTTCTTTTCTAATGCAGCTTCCATCCCCTAAGTTCCCTTACAAAAACACTAGCCTATGTTATAAGCTAATTGTAAAAACGTTGAGTAAGTCCCTTTGAGATACATGTTAATGTTTGTTGGCTAAATAAAAGTGCACCATGCCTTACTAGCAGTAGAATGCTGGTCTAGATCTTCTGTAGAAACGGTTCTAGAGACGCTGTTTTCTGTTCAATGATCTCACATCTTAAGGTGAGGGTAATTCATCTAAACGTAAAGGCATACAATCAGAGTTTAGTAACTCTAGTACACATCTTTTACCCTTATAATAACCCAAAATATAAGGTTGTATTACGCAACTTGTTGTTTCGGTTGTCGTTTCAGTCTTTGTAAACAATCAATGTGTATAGCTTCAAAATACCTGGACTGTCCATTTTTGCACACAGAGCACTGTCCACGAGTGATTTGAATTGTCCAGTGATTTGTCCATGAATGAGTGATGTGAATTGTCCAGTGATTTGTCAATGAATGAGTGATTTGAATTGTCCAGTGATTTGTCCATGAATTTGAGTGAATTGAATTGTCCAGTGATTTGTCCATGAATGAGTGATTTGAATTGTCCAGTGATCTGTCCATGAATTTGAGTGATTTTAATTGTCCAGTGATTTGTCCATGAATTTGAGTGATTTTAATTGTCCAGTGATTTGTCCATGAATGAGTGATTTGAATTGTCCAGTGATTTGTCCATGAATTTGAGTGCTACCCAGCACCATCCCTCAGCTTTAGGCTACCAAATGATGTGGTGGGGCTGCCACTGGGCTGCAACTCAGGATTGCGTCTTCAACCCCTGAGTTAAACATGCTGTCTAGGCCTACACACTGATAGGCTAGAATGATCAACTCATATTTCAACATTAAGTGCAGGAAACAACATTATAACTCACAATCTTGATGTAGCCTATAATCTGTATCCACTCCAGGTAGATGGGTGCTGTAGGTTCCTCATCCTAGGAGGGAAAGAAGTCAGGAAGTGGAGGAAAGGAAAAAGGAAGGACATAACATTGGAGGCAAGACACTGTCTATTGTGATACTGTTTTCAGACTGTGAACTGTGTTGTTCTTTAAATTTACCTTGACTATATTAAAATCGAAAAGGAGGAGTTTTATCATGTCATGTTTCTGTGATGCAGCCACATGTTGCCAGCATCACCACTTGTAGAAAACTGCATATCCCGCAGGATGATACACTACATGACCAAAAGTTTATGGAAGCCTGCTCATTGTACATCTCATTCCAAAACCATGGGTATTAATATGGAGTTGATCCCCCTTTGCTGCTATAACAGCCTCCACTCTTCTGGGAAGGCTTTCCACTAGATGTTGGAACATAGCTGCTGGCACAAAGCTTCCATTCAGCCAAAGGAGCATTAGTGAGTATGGGCACTGATGTTGGGCGATTAGGCCTGGCTTGCAGTTTGGCGTTCCAATTCATCCCAAAGGTGTTAGATGGAGTTGAGGTCAGGGCTCTGTGCAGACCAGTCAAGTTCTTCCACACCAATCTAGACAAACCATTTCTGTACGGACCTCGCTTTGTGCACAGGCATTGTCATGCTGAAACAGGAAAGGGCCTTCCCAAACTGTTGCCACAAAGTTGGAAGCACAAAATTGTCTAGAATGTCATTGTATGCTGTAGCATTAAGATTTCCCTTCACTGGATCTAAGGGGCCTAGCCCAAAACATGAAAAACAGCCCCAGCCCATTATTCCCCCTCCACCAAACTTTATAGTTGGCACTATGCATTGGGGCGGGTAGCATTCTCTTGGCATCCACCAAACCCAGATTCGTCAGTCAGACTGCCAGATGGTGAAGCATGATTCATCACGCCAGAGAAGGTGTTTCCACTGCTCCAGAGTCAAATGGCGGCAAGCTAGGCTTGTGTGTGGCTGCTCGGCTATGGAATCCCATTTCATGAAGCTCCCAATGAATAGTTATTGTGCTGACATTGCTTCCAGAGGCAGTTTGGAGTGTTGCAACCGAGGACAGACCATCTTTACAGCACTCGGCAGTCCTTGTGTGGCCTACCACTGCTATGGAGATTGCATGGCTGTGTACTCGATTTTATAGTCCCGTCAGCAACGGGTGTGGTTGAAATAGCCGAATCCACTAATCTGAAGGGGTGTCCACATACTTTTGTATATTTGGTGTATATTCGGTTTGATTTTGGCCAAATCTTTTACAAATAATTTCCTCAGAGTCAGGTTTATCATTCGTTTCTGGCTGTGGAGTAGCCTTTTCACTGGATAAGGCATGGGAGGCTATAAACAAAATAGATGGGTGCAGTATTTAAAAAAAACAAGAATATAGTGTAACCAATCAAAGACAAGAATTTTCAATAAAGTTTTCAACGGTTGGCACGAATGACGGTGTTGACTCTGTAATCAGTGCTCAGTTTTTGCACCTGTTTCCTTATTCCAACTCGAAAGGAAACTTTCGAACTTCATGTTTATCTTCTACGCGGAAAGTTATGAAGCTTTGCATATTTATAGTTTTTTTATTTACAACATCCTTAAAATGCAGAAAGCCTTGAAGAAGTATTTTGTAAACATGGACGAGTATCTAGCCAGCATCGGTCTCTACAGGAAAATGATGGCACGAGACGCGTCCTGTCTATTTCGAGCTGTCTCTGAGCAGGTAGGCTAGAGCAATTTAGCGAAATGTTTTTATACATTCAATTTGACGTTCAACGTTTAGAATATAATATATTACATTTATCTGACTGAATTCATGGTGTGAGAATAGGAAGTTGTCTTTTTTCAAAATAAATGGTCATGATGAACTCATGGGTTCATTTAGCCTGCCTGTTCATCTTCGGCTAGGGTTCATTTAGCCTGCCTGTTCATCTTCGGCTATGGTTCATTTGGCCTGCCTGTTCATCTTCGGCTATGATTCATTTAGCCTGCCTGTTCATCTTCGGCTATGGTTCATTTAGCCTGCCTGTTCATCTTCGGCTATGGTTCATTTGGTTGACTGAAATTATTGCTGAGGCCAGAGTTAAAATATGAATTGCACAACACTATGCTCCAGGGCGCAAAGAGATTGTCGAATATGAAATAAAGGTGCACTATGTAATTTATTTCTTTTCTCCAAGATGTATTACTCTCAGAATTACCATCAAAAGATAAGGAAAGACTGTGTCACCTTCATGAGAGAGAACCGATGCAACTTTGAACCTGTAAGTTGACTTTAAAATGTTTATGGGTAGGGACGTCCCAAGGATTCCAGATGGCACTGATCGCTTAAAATCTAAGTCTAATGGCATGCTTTATCTCCTAGTTTGTTGAAGGGTCGTTTGAGAAGTATCTGGAACGTCTGGAGGACCCCAAGGTATGTTTATAGAACTACATGTTATAAAAGCACATTGCACAAGCCATGGGTCAGATTCAGACCTTATGAAGAAAGGGCATGTACATATTGTTAAATATGTTTTTCTCCAGGAAACCACTGGCCAAGTTGAGATAAAGGCTTTGTCGTCGTTGTACAGGTAAGTGCTGCACAATGTGTTATCAGTTAAACATCACCTGCCACATTGTACAACTTTTGTGTTGGCCGACAGAATATTGTCAAATGTGATATGGAGAATTAGATTTGTGAATTGCAATTTAATGTAACCTGAAATAAGTTTGTGTTGGCCGTGTGGCAGGCGGTGCTTCCTTGTATACAGGTATCCTGGGAAGCCACCAACGGAGATAACCGAAGTAGACTACATGGAGAAGGTAAGTGTGGTTATTCACTGCCCACTGAGCCCAGGCCATGAAGCGTCTCAAATGCCTGACTAATGAAGTAATTACCAGGCAAAACTGAACCAGGTTGCTAATTGAACCAGTTGTGTGGATAGGGGGTGAGTATGTGGACACCCCTTCAAATTAGTGAAGTTGGCTATTTCAGCCACACCTGTTGCTGACGGGTGTATAAAGTTCAGCACCCAGCCATGCAATCTCCATAGACAAACATTGTCAGTAGAATGGTCCGCACTGAAGAGCTCAAGTGACTTTCAACGTGACACTGTCATAGGATGCCACCTTTCCAAAAAATGTCAGTTTGTCAAATTTCTGCCCTGCTAGAGCCGCCCCAGCCAACTGTTAGTGCTGTTATTGAAGTGGAAACGTCTATGAGCAGCAACGGTTCAGCCGCAAAGTGGTAGTACACAAACTCACAGAATGGGATAGCGGAGTGCTGAAGCACGTAGCGTGTAAAAATGGTCTGTCCTCGGTTGCAACACTCACTAGAGTTCAAAACTGCCTCTGGAAGCAACATCGGCACTGTTCATCGGGAGCTTCATGAAAAGGGTTAACATGGCTGAGCGGGCAGATACAAGCCTAAGATCACCATGTGTAATGCCAAGCATCAGCTAGAGTGGTGTAAAACTCGCCGCCATTGGACTCTGGAGCAGTGGAAACGTGATCTCTGGAGTGATGAATCATGCTTTATCTGGCTGTCCGATGGACAAATCTGTGTTTGGCGGATGCCAGGAGAACGCTACCTGCCCCCAATGTATAGTGCCAACTAAAGTTTGGTGGAGAAGGATTAATAGTCTGGGGCTGTTTTTAATGGTTCAGGCTAGGCCCCTTAGTTCCAGTGACGGGAAATCTTAATGCTACAGCATACGATATTCTAGACGATTCAGTGCTTCCAACTTTGTGGAAACAGTTTGGGGAAGGCCATTTCCTGTTTCAGCAAAATGCCCCTGTGCAACAAAAAAAAAGCGAGGTCCATACAGAAATGGTTTGTAGAGATCTGTGTGGAGAACTTGACTAGCCTGCAAAGACCCCTGACTTCAACCCCATCAATCTTTGAATTGGGACTCCGACTGCGAGCCAGGCCTAATCTCCCAACATCAGTGCCGACTTCACTAATGCTCTTGTGGCTGACTGGAACGAGTCCCCACAGCAATGTTCCAACATCTAGTGGAAAGTCTTCCCAGAAGAGTGGAGGTTGTTGTAACAGGTTGCTGTTATAGCAGCAAAGGGGGGACCAACTCTGTTTTAATGCCCATGATTTTGGAATGAGATGTTTGATGAGCAGGTGTCCACATACTTTTGAAGTGTCCTTTGGTTTGTCCACTAGATGGTACTGCTCTCATTTTATCATTTGAGAAGACTACAGCCAAAGATGGTGTATATAATTGAAAGATGGGGTTCATTCAGGCTGCTTACCATTGGAAGCAACAAAAAAAGTCAGTTCCAGTCTAGGTAACTTGGTGTGTCTCCCATAGACACCAATGCAATAGCAGCTGGGTGTGGTCTACTTCGTTCATTGAACCAGGGGGAAAAAACAGCAAGTCATGCTTAAGTCTAATACTTCTTTCTCTCTTAGTTCCTTCTCTATTCTGTAGACCAGATGTTCCCTAACATTTTTTTTAGTCCCGTACTCCTTCAAACATTCAACCTCCGGCTGGGTACCCCCTCTAGCACCAGCAATCTCAAATGTTTTTTGCCATCATTGTAAGCCTGCCACACACCATCACACACGATACGATACATTTATTAAACATAACAATAAGTGTTTGTTACAACACGGCTCGGAAGTGACAGCGCTTATAATAATCATCAATTATTTAGCTCTTTATTTAACCAGCTTACAACCTTATTTGTTCATCACAAATTGTGAATAACTCACCACAGGTTAATGAGAAGGGTGTGCTTGAAAGGATGCACATAACTCTGCAATGTTGTATTGGAGAGAGTCTGTCTTTAATCATTTTCCACACAGTCTGTGCCTGTATTTAGTTTTCATGCCAGTGAGGGCCGAGAATCCACTCTCACATAGGTACCTGGTTGCAAAGGGCATCAGTGTCTTAACAGCTCGATTTGCCAAGGCAGGATAGTCGGAGTGGAGCCCAATCAGAAATGAGGCAATGGCTTCTGATTTTTTTTAAATCAATTTTCACAGAACCGTTTGTTGCAATTTCGATGAGGCTTTCTTGTTCAGATATCGGTAAGTGGACTGGAGGCAGGGCATAAAAGGGATAACGAATCCATTTTGTCATCAGTTTCGGGAAAGTACCTGCGTAATTGCGCACCCAACTCACTCAGGTGCTTCGCTATTTCACATTGTCTGCAAGCTTGTTAATTTGCGCACAAATCATACAATGATGGAAAGACCTGTGTATTGTCCTTGTTAATGCAGACAGAAGAGTTCCAACTTCTTAATCATAGCCTCAATTTTGTCCTGCACATTGAATATAGTTGCGGAGATTCCCTGTAATCTTAGATTCAGATTATTCAGGTGTGGAAAAAACATCACCCAGATAGGCCAGTCGTGTGAGAAACTCGTCATCATGCAAGCGGTCAGACAAATGAAAATGATGGTCAGTAAAGAACTTTAAGCTAGTCTCAATTAAAAGAAATGTGTCAATCCTCTGTTGCTGCCCATATCATTGTGTAAAAAATACACGAGAGTTCAGGGGCCTTGCTTTAACAAGTTAACAATTTTTCACTGTAGTGTCCAAAATGTCTTTCGAGCTGTTAGGCATTCCCTTGGCAACAAGAGCCTCTCGGGATGCTGCAGTGTACCCAAGTGGCGTCGGAGGAACTGCCACTCCACTATGTCTCCCTGTCATGGCTTTTGTGCCATCAGTACAGATACCAACATGAGCAGCAGCTACATATGGACTGTTAGTGGAATTCCCGCAAGAGAGTAATGGTTAATGTGATTGGATGTTAATTATTTGACTAGGCTACCTGTATTTGACATTGTTATTTCGCTGACCACTAAATGGTTTAATTTAATTTTTTATAGTGAAACGAGGCTGGGGGGGGGGGATTATAAATGGACTGTTTGAAAATGTGAAGTGTAAATGTTTTTTATTTGGCTTACCCCCAACGGCAGTTTGAGAATACCTGCTGTAGAAAGTTTGATTTGGGGGGGCAATCTTTACCATTTGATGAATGGTTAAGAGTAAAAATGCATTAGACTGTTCTGCATTCTGCTCTCTGACTTGCAGATTCTGCTGTGTTGCTCCAACAATGGCCACTATGATGTTGTGTACCCCAGGAACTACCCCATCCACGCAGCTCTGTGTCAAGGTCTGTACTCTCACTCATCAGAATTCAGAGAAATCAGCGGAGGCTGGTGGGAGGAGTTATTGGAGGACTGGGTCATTGTCATGGCTAGAATGGTATAGATGGAACAGTGTCATACACGTCAAAGGTAAGGAAACCACATGTTTGACTCAATTCCACTCGTCATTTCAATGAGCCCGTCCTATAGCGCCTTCCACCAGCTCCACAGCAGTGGATACATCTTCACTCTTAAGTCCTATAATTGGCTACTCATTTATTTTAGTTACTCAATATTTTAAATGATCAGTACTTTCCTGTGTAGTGAATAGGAAATGTACAACCTTTTTCTTCAACTGGATCCAGCTCTGTTGTATGAGCTGCTGTACACACAAGTCCTTGGTGTCGGCGAGGCAGAGGTGCAAGGAGCCTTGGAAGGGTTCCATGGCGGAGGTCGTCGCTATAGGAACAGCCTGTCGGTGTGCAGTGAGGACGCAGGCTATGACACCCCTGAGGACAGGGGTCAGACTCTGAGGTGAAGTTGTGCTCTGCACACCACTTTTGATTTCCATAAAGCCCTCCACACTAAACCTAAGTCTTACAGTTGCTAGTTACTTGGGTCATTCCACAAAATGAGTCCCTCTTGCATCCCTTTGATATTTTAACTTGTGCACCAATATTGAGTTTTAAAAAGCCTGTTCTATTAAGTTCCCTTTTTAATATAGACCACATGGAAAATTCAACATGTTTTTAATAACTAAAGACTTGGTAAAGTGTCAAAATTCAGAATTTTGACATGTCCTACTGTGTAACCTCTGACTTTTAGGAAAATGAACACACTTCATCCCAAAATGTCTGTTTTTAGCATCATTGTAAATCCCTAGGTATTTTCTTGCTTTGACAGTAATTTCTGAAGATTATTATATACATTGAAAAAAATAAAGGTAGGTGTAGATCCGAACCTGGTGTGACCACCATTTGCCTCATGCACGGTGACATCTCGTTTACGTAGAGTTGATCAGGCTGTTGATTGTGGAGTGGTGCCCCACTCGTTAATGGCCGTGCAAAGTTGCTGGATATTGCCGGGAACTGGAACACACGGTCGTACACTTCAATTGAGAGCATCCCGAACATGCTCAATGGGTGATGTGTTCAATGAGAATGCAGGCCATGGAGGAGCTGAGACATTTTCTGTACCTTATGCCTGCCCATACCATAACCCCACCTCCACCATGGGGCACTCTGTTGACATCAGCAAACCACTCGTCCACATGACGCCGTACACACCTTTCTATCTGCCTGGTACAGTTGTAACCGGGATTCATCTGTGAAGAGAACACTTCTCCTGTGGCCGTTGAAGGTGAGCATTTGCCCACTGAAGTTATTTACGACGCTGGAACGGCAGTCAGGTCAATACCCTGGTGAGGATGACGAGCATGCAGATGAGCTTCCCTGAGACTGTTTCTGACTGTTTGTGCAGAAATTCTTCAGTTGTGCAAACCCACAGTTTAATCAGGTGGCTGGTTTCAGACGATCCCGCAGCTTAAGAAGCCGGACATGGAGGTCCTGGGCTGGCGTGGTTACATGTAGTCTGCGATTTGTGAGGCCGGTTGGACGTACTGCCAAATTCTCTAAAACAACGTTGGAGGCAGTTCATGGGTGAGAAATGAATGTTAAATTCTCTGGGAACAGCTTTGGTGACCATTCCTGCCGTCAGCATGCCACTGTCGCATTGTGTTGTGACAACACTGCAGATTTTAGTGGCCTTTTTTTATATGGGCCTCCCGAGTGGCTCAGCGGTCTATGGCTCTGCACCTCAGTGCTAGAGGTGTCACTACAGACCCTGGTTTGATTCCAGGCTGTATCACAAAAGGTCGTGATTGGGAGTCACATAGGGAGGCGCGCAATTGGCCCTGTGTCGTTAGGGTTTGGCTGGGGTAGGTCGTCATTGTAAATAAAAATTTGTTTTTAACGGACTTGCCTAGTTAAAGGTTTAAAGAAAGAAAATACCCTTTTCTGTGTTTGAAACCAGGGCGACGTGCAATTTGTGGCAGAACAATGAGTTCTTAATGAATGGCAGCTAAAAAACATTAAGCATATGAGAACCCCAAAAATATTTAGTAATATAACCGGAACTCTAGGCTATTGAATGGGATGGCTTTCTTGATGCCGCCAAGAGATGCGTGCGACGTCTGTCGTGTGCTGGGAAAGGGTCTGCACCTGTGTAATGATCATGCCACACAGGTCAGTTGGCTGGATTTTCTCGGCAAAGGAGAAATGTTCACTAACAGGGATGTAAACTAAATTTGACAGAAATAAGCTGGAAAATTTCTTGTCTTTTTATTTCAATTCATGAAACATGGGCCCAACACTTTTTACATGTTGCGTTTTTATGCTTTGTTCAGTTTTTTAAATTTGATTAGTGATTCATTTTAATGTTTAAAAAACAAACTTGTCCCTCATTTTAAGGTCAAGCCGGTTTGTAATATGGTTTCCTAAAGAAACACAACATCTAATTGTCAAATCGTTGTGTACAAGTATGAGCTGGTTTTACTCTTTCTGGTGTTTTGTGGTGGAAAACTGAGTGGACTGAGCGTAACACACGTTTTGTGAAGCTTTCATTCAATTGCCCATTCCTATTGCACACAAGCTTCCATTCCCTTTGTCACAAGGGGACTAATGGCTGATGTTTTAATTTGGTACTTGGTTTTATTTGGTACTTTACATCTTGAGATGGGAAAACAAGTTTTTTTTTTTTTTTTTCAAATTGGGTGAAATAATAACTTTTCTTTTACCAAGTTACATTACCCAAAAGGGACTCATGTCGTGGAACGACCCACCTACAGTATGCATAAATTCACCAGAGCATCTATACACTGAGTTTACCAAACATTAGGAACACCGTCCTAATTTTGAGTTGCACCCTTTTGCCCTCCAAATAGTCTCAATTCGTCGGGGCATGGACTCAACAAGGTGTCGAAGGCGTTCCACAGGGATGCTGGCCCATGTTGATTCTAATGATTCACGCAGTTGGCTGGTTCTTTGGGTGGTGGGCCATTCTTGATACACACGGGAAAATGTTGAGCGGGGGGAAACCCAGCAGCATTTCAGTTCTTGATACATACCGGAGCGCCTGGCACCTACTACCATACCCCGTTCAAAGGCATTTAAATCTTTTGTCTTGCCCATTCACCCTCTGAATGGCACACATACACAATCCATGTCTCAAGGCTTAAAAATCCTTTAACATGTCTCGTCCACTTAAATCTGTGTAGATGAAGAGGGATCATAGTTTTCACCTGGTCAGTCTGTAATGTAAAGAGCAGGTGTTCTTAATGTTTAGTACACTCCGTGTATATTGTAATGTAGTCATTGTATGAATTTTGTTTATCAGGTTAAAGTACCATTTTTCTTCACTTACTTTCTTGTAGGGATGATTGGGAGTTCAATGGGCACAGTCGCGCAGAGGACAAAGCCCGACCTGGAGCAGAGGAAGCAAAGGTGACAACGTTTTCTATAGCGTCTATTGTTACCACCTCTTGAGTTGCAGTTCCTAAAAAAATAAATTGAGGAAGACTAGATTCTAGGAACACAAATCCAGTTTCTTTCTCTTCCTAAGACTCCAGATGGACCAGCAAAACTCTCTCTCCCGTACAAGGTGCTCAAAGCACTGGATTCTGAGATGTACAGAAATGTCCAGTTTGACGTGTGGCATGACAGTCGCAGAGGTATGCCATGTTGCCCCCGTCTGTTGGGGTTTCTTGTGGTAACGTGGAACTGCTGAATTAATCATGAGACATTAGTCATAAATGACAAGATTCACACAGAGCAGACCTTTTTATCCGTGGTGTTGATATGATTATACCGTACATTCATTTCTTAATGTAGAGCAGTTGTATAATTGGGTGTTCTGGAATGGCATATCGTTTCTCTGAAACAGAGATGCAGAAAACTGATTACATGGTGTTTGCTGGAAGACAGTACTTCTTGGGAGACAAGTGTCAGGTACAGTAATCCAATTTATCCACTAAATTAAGATTGTTTTGCACAAAACATTTTTTTTACTCCAAATGAGTAAGGGTAGCCCATGTCTTCCATGCAGGTTCGTCTAGACCCCAAAGGGAAGTATTACAATGCCTTCATTCAGGAGGTGGGCACTCACCCCAGCGCTGTGACAGTGTTCATCGAAGAGCTTGGAGAAAAGTGAGATACCTGTCCCTTTAAAAACACCCCAATTGAAATGACTTACACATAAACACTTCTACACAGCACCCATCAATGTGTGCTTATTTTAGTTTCTGGCACATTCTTGTATTAGAGCAGTAAGAGCAACTGTCCCTCCCTACCGTCAGGCTTTGCTCCAACCCTACACCCCAACCCGAGTACTCCGTTCTGCCACCTCTGGTCTCTTGGTCCTCCCACTCAACCCAGTACAAGTGCTCCTCTGTCCTGGCACCCCAATTATGGAACCAGCTTCCCCTTGAAGCAGAGTCCTTGCTCAACTTCTGAACCCCCCCCCCCCCCTGCCCGCGAAAGCCTTTTGTGAACTAACACTTGACTACTTTCCCCCTTACTAGCTCTGACTGCTGATAGCTACTTTATTGAGGAAAATGTGCTTACTGTATGTGGTTGTCCCACCTAGTTATCTTAAGATGAATGCACTGGAAGTCACTCTGGATAAGAGTCTGCTAGATGACTTAAATGTACCATCCCAAATGGTTGTCAGTCATACAGTATGATAGATGCTGTGGTTTACTATCAAGACGGTGCTCTTTTCAATATTAGGTTTATGAGACCTCCTCACTCACTACTTTCAGACATCTTGTGTCTCTGACTAACTTCAAGCCTGTGAACCCTGTCCCTGCCTGGAACATCACCCCGAGCCGCAAGGGACCATCATACAGCCGGCCTGAGCAGTATCCTGGAGAGATGGGTCAGTATGCCCTTTAACCGTTAGATGGTCTTAGTAAGTTTAATAGCAGTGAACATCGTATTGGCCATGGACCATTGAAGACCTGTACAACTGTTAGCCCTTCTGTATGTTAGATTCAGAGTTGCGGGGCCGGCGGCGTTTCTTTAAGAAGCCCAGAGGGAAGGAGATGCTGATGGTGTCTGGCCTGCCTCCCCGCTTTCAATCAGGCCCTGGCGGCATACCCCCTGGGCGCTCTCCTGGCATGCATGCCCCCACACCACCACCAGAGACAATGCCCTACGAACACTACCGGCCTCATCTTCCACCCAGGCCCCCGCGAGGATATGGCCCGCCCAGGTCGGTGTGCTTTTAAATTGTCAAATAGCAGGTTTGACAAATATCACTCTAAAACACCTTTACACCGCTGCTGTACTTAACCATTACTGAAGGTCATGTTCCTTACTGTTGATTCTGTTCAGAAGTTCAGCCCGTTTCCTGAACAGTCACCCTCTCGTTGGACCGGAGATGACATACTACCCTCACTCAGGAAAACGCTGCTACCACAGCTTCGACAACTACTCATTCAGGTCACGGTAATACGCCTTTTATCGTCTTAGCGATGTTAAGCAGAATGAGCAATTTGAGCTACAGTAACTCTGGATATTACCGGTGGCCCTAACCATAGAGAATGTAGTCATGGTTCGACATGACGGGGTGTTGTGGTTATAAAAGTACGTATATTCATTTGAGCTCTTGCAGCCGAAGCAGGCGCCAGATTCCTGCTATCAACAAGGAGTGCCAGTTCAGCTACGTCCCCGAGGCTGGACAGGAGGCACAGGACATGGAAGGAACAATCACCTTCTACGAGATTGAGGGGGGTGATGAAACTGCCTTCCCTCCCTTGTCGGTAACTATGTAGCCCAGAAGCCCTCAGGCTACAGACTTTGATAGTTGGGAGCATTAATATTCAGGTCAACCTGCTGTCTACTTTTGTAACTGTCTCTTTAGGGACAGACTGTAGCAAACCCCATGGTTCCAGCACTCCCTACATACTGGGTGCAGCAGGGGCTGAGCCCCATCCCCACATCTGGCAAACAGGCCATGACCTCATCAGAGGAGGACGCTGACGAGAGGAGCAATGGTGACGACCAGGGTAGGCCAGGCTGTCCAGTGACGCCGTCTTGATCACAAAAATGTCTTTGTTTTGAGTCGGAATGTAAATGGTAAATCCGTGGTGTGTCTCAGGTGAATATTCAGAGGAGTACATCTATACTGGTGAAGGTGAGTGTGTTGACATCACCTGCTTGTGAGATTCCTGTGAAGTCGGTGAAGAGCTGGTAGGACTGTCCATGGCCACCATTTTATTATATGCTGTTCTGTAGATGCATTTTTAACAGATTTACATTTAGGTAAAGACAAATTGGGCTGTTCGATTTCCCAACTGATTCTGTCATTTGGCAACAGTCAAGGCTCACAATTTGAAGACCCCTTGTACAATATGGATAAAAGTTCACAATTGTCTTAAATCATCTTGCAGACACAGGGTTCCAGAGCCCATCTGTGTATGCTGCGGCAGAGTCCACTGCCAACCTGGTACTCTTCACTTGCTTTTTTGTTGAAACTTTTAATAACTATAGTTCATTTCACATGTAGGATGATTAGATTAGTATAATTTCCCATTCATGTCAATTTACTTGATTTTATTGGGGTTGATTGGTTTGATTGCATTCCTGCCTCCATTTTCTTTTCCTGCCTTTACAGACCATTGAAGAGGGATCTCGTGCTGGCTCACCACAAGAGGGCATGGCTAGCTATAGCTACACTCAGTCACAGCAGGTACTAGAAGCTTTACAATCTGCTTCACCCAACTTTCAATTGTCACATTTTGTCAGAAAAAAACATCAGGGTTTAAGTTTACTCAAACTGTAGAAGGTTCATTTGCTTTGGACAAAAGTTACTTATATGGCTTTACTTTTTATGTGAGTATTCAGACCCTTTGCTATGGGACTCAATTGTGATCCGGTGCATCCTGTTTCCGTTGATCATCCTTGAAATGTTGTTATAACTTGATTGGAGTCCACCTATTGTAAATTCTATTGTTTGGATGTGATTTGGAAAGGCATACCTGTCTAAATAAGGTCCCACAGTTGATAGTGCATGTCAGAGCAAAAACCAAGCCATGGGGTCAAGGTTTGTGTTGAGGCACAGATATGAAGGGTACCAAAAAATAATCTACAGCATTGAAGATCCCCAAGAACACGGTGACCTACATTCTTAAATGGGAGAAGTTTGGAACCACCAAGACTCTTCCAAGAGCTGGCTGCCCGGCCAAACTGAGCAATCAGGGGAGAAGGGCCTTGGTCAGGGAGGTGACCAAGAACTTGATGGTCACTGACAGAGCTCCAGAGTTCTTCAGTGGAGATGGTTGTTCTTCTGAAAGGTTCTCCCATCTCTGCAGCACTCCACCAATCAGGCCTTTATGGTAGAGTGGCCAGGCGGAAGCCACTCAGTAAAAGGCACATGACGACAGCCCGCTTGGAGTTTTACCTTAAGCACTCAGACCATGAGAAACAAGATTTTCTGTTCTGATGAAACCAAAATGTAACTCTTTGGCCTGAATGCCAAGCGTCACGTCTGGAGGAAACCTAGCACCATCCCTACGGTGAAGCGCGGTGGCAGCATGCTGTGGGGATGTTTTTCAGTGGCAGGGATTGGGAGACTAGTCAGGTTCGAGGGAAAGATGAACGGAGCAAAGTACAGAGATCCTTGATGACAATCTGCTCCAGAGCACCCAGGACCTCAGACTGGGGCGAAGGTTAACCTTCCAACAGGGCAATGACCCGAAGCACACAGCCAAGACAATGGAGGAGTGGCTTGGGACAAGTCTGAGTGACCCAGCCAGAGCCTGGGCTTGAACCCAATTGAATATCTGAGACCTGAAAATCAAATCCAATTTTGTTTGTCACATGTGCCGAATACAATAGGTGTAGACCTTACAGTGAAATGCTTACTTAAAACTGCATTGCTGGATAAGGGCTTTAAGAAAATACAAAAAATATATATAATTTTAAATAAGAATAACAAAGGGCAGCAGTAAATAACAATAGCGGGGCTATATACAGGGGGTACCGGTGTCGAGGTAATATGTAGATGGTTATTAAAGTGACTATGCGTAGATCGAGTAGCAGCAGCGTAGAAATGGCTGTACAGTGACGCTCCCCATCCAACCTGACAGAGCTTGAGAGGATCTGCAGAGAAGAATGGGGGAGACTCCCCAAATACAGGTGTGCCAAGCTTGTAGAGTCATACCCAAGAAGACTCGAGGCGGTAATCGCTGCTAAAGGTGTTTCAACAATGTACTGAGTGAAGGGTCTGAATACATATGTAAATGTATTTTTATTTTTTAGATTAATACTTTTGTAAAAATGTCTATACAGCTTTTGCTTTGTCCATTATGGGGTATTATGTGTAGATTGAGGGGGAAAATGTTTGAATCCATTTTAGAATAAGTCTAATGTAACAAAGTGTGGGAAAAGTTATGGGTCTGCGTGCGCGCACACAGTACCAGTCAAAAGTTGACACTTATTCATTCCAGGGTTTCTTTTAAAACATATATATTTTCTACATTGTAGAATAGTGAAGACATCAACTATGAAATAACACATGGAATCATGTAACCAAAAGTTTTAAACATCTAAATATATTTTTTATAGTTGAGATTCTTCAAAGTAGCCACCCTTTGCCTTGACATCTTTACCTACTCTCAACCAGCTTCATGAGGTAGTCACCTGGAATGCATTTCAATTAACAGGTGTGCCTTAAGTTAATTTGTGGAATTTCTTTCCTTTGTTTGAGGTGATCAGTTGTTGTGACAAGGTAGTGGTGGTATACTGAAGATAGCCCTATTTGGTAAAAGACCAAGTCCATATTATGTCAAGAATAGCTCAAATAAGCAAAGAGAAATGAAGTTCAGTCAATCCAGAAAATGTCAATAACTTTCAAAATGTCAAGTGCAGTTGCCAAAACCATCAAGCGCTATGATGAAACTGGCTCATGAGGACCACCACGGGAAAGGAAGAACCAGAGTTACCTCTGCTGCAGAGGATAAGTTGATTCTAGTTAACTGCACCTATAATTGCAGCTCACATAAATGCTTCAGAGTTTTAGTAACACACATCTCAACAAACTTCAGTGTGAATCAGTTTTGTGAGATGCAGAGTAGGTGAACGGATGATATCTGCATGTGTGGTTCCCACCGTGAAGCATGGAGGAAGAGGTGTGGGGATGCTTTGCTGCTGACTCGGTTCAAAAAATATATATATATACAGTTGTATAATTTTGAATTCAAGGCACACTTAACCAGCATGGCTACCACAGCATTCTGCAGCGGTATGCCGCCCCATCTGGTTTGTGCTCCTTACACACCTCCAGGCTGTGTAACAGATATTTGACCAAGACGGGGGAGTGTTGCATCAGATTACCTGGCCTCCACAATCACCCGACCTCAACCCAATTGGAATGAATTGGACCGCAGAGTGAAGGAAAAGCAGCCAACATCTGCTCAGCATATGTGGGAACTACGTCAAGACTGAAAGCATTCCAGGTGAATGCCAAGAGTGTGCAAAGCTGTCAAGGCGAAGGGTGGCTACTTTGAAGAACCTCAACAACAACAAAAAATATGTATTTTGTTTTGATATTGCGATGCGCAAGATTTCACTCTGCCAAACAGTATGTGTGCGGGTTCGCTTACCGCGTAGTAGCCGCGGGATCAAACAGCCAACATTAACCTCATGCTCTTAGTTGCGGAACTTGACCTACTAGCCTGTTTTATTTTGCATCTACGTCATGTCTACCCTTTTTTTTTTTTTTACACATTGTTTGTCAATTGTAGTCAGATTTAGTTTTGTTTCCTCAGGTGGTGGTGAAGTCAGCAGTCATGCCAGCACAGGCTTTAACCACAGCCCCAGCAGCTATCTTCACCTCTTCCTCTAGCAGCTCTCAGACCCCTCCAGCACCAATTGCTTCACCCTCAAACTATCAAGGGGCTCCCATGCCCCCACACGCAATGGGCAGACAAGGTACCCACTCTAAGGCTGATGGTCAGACCTAAGGAGTTATTAGGCCCTAATACCTAACTGATGTCTATTTTCTCTTGTTTGTAGTTTCATCCATTCAGGTTCCTCCTTCCTCTCCCTGGTTTGTGAATGAGATGGGTGAAGCGGTCAGTACCACACCCCCTCCACCTTACTCCTATGACCCCAACGGCAACGACCTTCCACGAGGTTAGACATGCTCGCGTGTGTGTTTTAAATTGAACTTCTAATGGTTGAATTTGAAGATGTGACGGTAACTAAATGTTTTTCTCTTTCTGTAGATGGCAAGGTCCTCCAATATTACTTTAATTTAGGAGTCCAAGTAAGTGATTATAGTATTGTATGGGTGAACAGTTACTTAGCATGAGACACTAGACATGTCTTTGAATGAAAACAACCTGTACCTTTTTGATTTCTATCCATGTTGAAACAGTGGTACCAGCAGAGCTATTGGCATTCCGTGGTGCAGATGCAGCAGGCGTATCAGCAGCCCAATGCCGAGCAACAGTTCCAGTCCTACTCCGGAGCACCCCCTCCCTCTGATCACACAGTCCCCCAGTCCTACCTAGAGACTGGGAGAGCAGGGCCTGATGGCCAGGGAGATGTTCTTGCCAATGGTCAGCGTCACCCCTCTGCCTCCAGACCTCATTATGAAATGGCACATCTGCATTGAGCAAGATCTTCAGTGTCACAATCTTACGACCTCAAGTATTACATGTGACTTATTTTCTTACCTTGGTCCTCACCCACCACCTTTTCCTTCCTACCAGGCACCCCCCTGGCCATGGACCCTCCCTCAGCAGGAGCCCCAGGCACAGTGTTCTACCCCTTGGTTCAGGACCAGTGCAGCCAACCCCCCCTCCACACCTACGAGCCTTATGTTCCGATGCTCTCTGCCACCTACCATTACCTCACACCCTGGAACTCGAGCCCTGCCCAACCACATGTGCACGCATCCTACTGCCCCTCCAATCACCCAGTCAACTATGTCACTGCACCCACACACCCAGGGCACTTTATTCCTCCCAGCATGTAACCAAGCACTGGGGAGGGAGGTGGGCCCCTCTAAATACCCACATTCACCATATGTCACCCTATGTCATGTGTAACGTTTGTTCCACTTTTCTTCTTTTGAAGTTTGCATGTTTGCTAGTCAGTGGCTGTTTGAAATGGCACCCTATTCAAAAGTAGGGCACTGTTGGGCAGTGGTTCCCATCCTTTTTCGGTTACTATACTACCAACTGAATAGGGAATAGGGGTCCATTTCTGACACCCTCTGATACACTGTTTACAGAATGTTTAATACATTATTTTCATGTTTAATTAATAAAAAAAGTTTTGTTTCCCAGAAGTCATAACAGTTAATCATTTGAACTGTCTCAAAGACTGGACAATCAAAATAAGTCTTAATGTTGACATTAATGCTTCCCACAGTTGTCAAGTTGGCTGGATGTCCTTTGGGTGCTGGGCCATTCTTGATACACACAGGAAACTGTTGCGTGTGGAAAAACCCAGCAGCGTTGCAGTTCTTGACAAACCGGTGCGCCTCGCACCTACCATACCCCGTTCAAAAGCGCAAATATTTTGTCTTGCCCTCTGAATGGCACGCAATCCATGTCTCAAGGCTGAAAAATGCTTCTTTAATCTCCCCTTCATCTACAACGATTTGAAGTGGATTTATCAAGGAATCATAGCGTTCACCTGGTCAGTCTGTTATGGAAAGAGCAGGTGTTCTCGATGTTGTACGCTCAGTGTATAGTTTCATAAACCAAAGTATCACACTGCAAAAATTGAAATCTAATCTATCCTAAATATCTTGAGTAATTTAAATGTTCTTTTCTTTCCAAGCTAAATTATGTACATTTGGCAGATCATTTTGCTTGTTTTAGCCTAAATTTAACCATATCTTATTTCAAAATAATTTAACTTGCAAATATCTTAAGCGTTAATATGATAAAACACTAAATTATCAAACTCAGCAAAAAAAGAAATGTCCTCACTGTGTTAAGTTTGCTGAAAATAAATGTGTAAATATTTGTATGAACATAAAATTCAACAACTGAGACAAACTGAACAAGTTCCACAGACGTGACGAACAGAAATTGAATGTGTCCCTGAACAAAGGGGGGAGGGTCAAAATCAAAAGTAGGTCAGTATCTGGTGTGGCCACCAGCTACATTAAGTACTTCAGTGCATCTCCCCCTCATGGACTGCACCAGATTTGCCAGTTCTTTCTGTGAGATGTTACCCCACTCTTCCACCAAGGCACCTGCAAGTTCCTGGACATTTCTGGGGGGAATGACCTTAGCCCTCACCCTCTGATCCAACAGGTCCCAGATGTGCTCAATGGAATTGAGATCAGGGCTCTTTGCTGGCCATGGCAGAACACTGACATTCCTGTCTTGCAGGAAATCACGAGCAGTATGGCTGGTGGCATTGTCATGCTGGAGGGTCATTTCAGGATGAAATGCAGGAAGGGTACCACATGAGGGAGGAGGATGCCTTCCCTGTAACGCACAGCGTTGATTGCCTGCAATGATAAGATCAGTCTGATGATGCTGTGACACACCGCCCCAGACCATGATTGACCCTCCACCTCCAAATCGATCCCGCTCCAGAGTACAGGCCTCGGTGTAAAGCTTATTACTTCGACGATAAACGCGAATCCGACCAGCACCCCTGGTGAGACAAAACCGCGACTCGTCAGTGAAGAGCACTTTTTGCCAGTACTGTCTGGTTCGGCGACGGTGGGTTTGTGCCCATAGGCGACGTTGTTGCCGGTGATGTCCGGTGAGGACCTGCCTTACTACAGGCCTACAAGCCCTCAGTCCAGACTCTCAGCCTATTGCGGGCAGTGTGAGCACTGATGGAGGGATTGTGCGTTCCTGGGGTAACTCGGGCAGTTGTTGCCATCCTGTACCTGTCCCGCAGGTGTGATGTTCAGATGTACCGATCCTGTGCAGGTGTTGTTAAACGTGGTCTGCCACTGCGAGGACGATCAGCTGTCCGTCCTGTCTCCCTGTAGTGATGTCTTTGGCGTCTCACAGTACGGACATTGCAATTTATTGCCCTGGCCACATCTGTAGTCCTCATGCCTCCTTGCAGCATGCCTAAGGCACGTTCACGCAGATGAGCAGGGACCCTGGGTATCTTTCTTTTGGTGTTTTTCAGAGTCAGTAGAAAGGCCCCTTTAGTGTCCTAAGTTTTCATAACTGTCACCTTAATTGCCTAGTGTCTTAACGACCGTTCCACAGGTGCATGTTCATGAATTGTTTATGGTTCATTGAACAAGCATGGGAAACAGTGTTTAAACCATTTACAATGAAGATATGAAGTCATCTGGATTTTTACAAATTCTTTGAAAGACAGTGTCCTGAAAAAGGGACGTTTCTTTTTTTGTTGAGTTTATTAAATTATATTTTTTATTAAGTAATTCATCAGTCATTAAGATATTTGGGCTTGCTTAGCTGCAAGTTCTATTATGTAAACTCAGAGAAATTTCATTTTTACATATTGTCCAGCAAGTGTTAAGGCCTTGATTGTTTTAATTTAAACCTTTAAATTATTCAAATATCTAATATAAATCTTAACTTTTGTTTGCTTTTATAGCACTCACTGTGTCAGGGCTAATTTTGCATTTCAGCATGTTTTTCTAGATTCAGAACCTAAAACAATATTTATCAAGCAAATGGTATTAGGTCTAGCACAGCAAATATTTTAATAGTTTAAGCATGTGTTGCAGAACAGTGATTCAAGTATTGACAAATGTATCTTAAGGGGGTTAGCCATTAGTGACCGGTGACAAGCTACTGACTGAGTTGACAATAGCTATTTGAAACAGACATATTTTTGCCTCCAAGTTCAATAAAAAAAAAAACATTTGTAAAATATGAAAAGTTATTCATTTAAAAATCCCCAATTAAAAACAAATGTTCTATTAGATATTTCAGCACTCTGACTGAGTTTGTTTTACAGATTTGAAAAATTGCATATTTTCTACTTTATTCAAGTGGTATACACAGTAGCAATATAGTTTCTCCTAAATTGCTTTATGACTCTAAAACCTAATTAAAATGAACATATTTGAACCATAGAATAAGTTATCTAAAGCCACAATTTTTTTGGGCATATCAGATTTAAATCTGTTTATCCTGAAGTCTGAACAGCCAAAAGCCACATGGAATCAGATATTTCAAGCCACATTTCAATAATTTAAAGGTGGTTGAAGTCATAAATCTGATTCCTGGGCATGCGGTGGTCAAATCTGATTTATTGCCCTGAAGTGGTTTTTAGATATTTGACATATCTTGTTACTTGCTAGGTACTCTGACTGCTTGACAAGAACATGACGTGGTAGCTAACTAGCTTGTTTACAAACAAATTAGTGAATGTACTACAACGCTGAACCGCTGCCTAGCTAGCTAGTTGACTACTGTGGCTAGCCAAAAAGGACTCGTTTTGAAAGTTGGCTTGTCTTATCCTTTGATGCTTCTACTAAGCTAACATATGTAATTGTTTTAAGATTGTCATACCATGGATCATAAAAATATTTGATAAAATATTGAATTTAGCCTTTACTACTATAGCTCATAGAATTGAGTAACACATTCATAAATGGCAAACTACCTCCATACTTCCATTTCATTTGTATGGGTTACCTTGTCTTGTTGCAATACCTGTAATCAGGAGATGGTATAGCTGACCTGCTCATTTCTGATTCATTTGGAATTTTTTAGGAGTCACAGTTTTGAGAAAAGTATTCCTTAATCAGAGGGCTATTGCAAGAAACTACATATATTTTCAACACTTTTGGGGGGAGTTAGACATTTTGATCCTATAGGACTGCGGTATTTCCTGGCACAGAGCCGGACAGGGAAATTAATAATACTGAAAATATTTTTTTAAATTACAAAAAAAAAAATTATATTGTAAAATTCACCTATAAAATAAAGTTTCCCTGCCAGACAAGGATTGTCCCCAACTTCCAAGAATCTTTGAACTAACCTGATTAAGCTTATCTACCAGCTTCTTATTAGAATCAGGTGTGCTTGATTAGGATTGGAGGGAACATTTACCATAAACAGGGTTGGAGAACCCTGCTTTAGAGAAGTAATTTGGTACGATGATGGTATCTGAGGGCCAGGACCCTGGACAGCACACAATACCGATGTTGCTGCTACCCTTCCTGTCATAATCAGCACCGTGGAGAGTGGTAGCTCACTGGTACTCAGGCAGTTTTGTTCACTGAGCTTGGATGTGTTTACACAGGCAGCCAAATTCTGATCTTTTCCCAATTATGGGCAAAATAGCTGATCTGATTGGTCAAAAGATCAAATGCAATGCAATTACTAAAGTGTTCATTTTGAATTGATGGGATGGCACCTTATCTAAGGTGAGTCCTGAATACTGCAACTAGCGAATGCATTGAGCTGTCACTAATAGCCCAGAGTATAGCTAGTTCAACATTTTGGACAGTTCAGTCCAGCTTTATTTGACCACTATACAGCCTATCATATCACATGGCCCAGTCTTGGAATCCCAGTTCTCCTAAGAATCAGTCAAATATGATTTAATATATTTGAATAGATAATGCTTAATCTAATTATCAAATAAAAATGTGTATTTGTATACAAGTTTGTTTTCGACAACTATGAAACATTGTTTGCGTAGGGGTCCTCTGCCAAATTGATCTTGAGTATTATAATTCATAACCATCTTGTCCAAAATAAATGAGACTACAAGTAAACACGTTAAAACTATGGATAAATAAACCTACCCCTACTAATATCATGCATTTCCTGTCTCAATAGCCAAAAATGGGTAGTGCCTTATTTCCAAGAAACTACAGAAAAAGAAAACTTTCATAGAAAAACAGAGGACAGTATTCTTAGTTAATTGTCCAAAAACAACTTAAACAATCAACCTGCAAACCTGAAATAAACATATTCCACCATCATATTAAACATCCATGTTTAGGTTATGATGTAGCAAACAACACACTACTGTATAGAGGACATCTGCCATTTGTATATGGCACACCACCTGGCAAAACAGTCTGGTAAAAGACAATAGAAAAACTTGCAACAAGAGAATAAACATATTTGTAAGAGAGTAGAAGTTTGGACAATGGTAATAGCTGACCTGTGTATATGACCCCTTATCTCAGTGATAATTTGATAAGTAAAATATAATTAACTGGTCCGGAACTGTATGAGAACACGTGTTGAGAGAGGATAGTGAACTTACAATCCGCAAACAAAGATCTAAGCAGCACAGGTAGGTGGCAGAATGCAAACATGTAGTTATATTGCAATAAATAAATAAATAAAAAATTCATTATATGTTTAGAATCTTCCTACATTGCTATGATATCTTTGAGAAAATTAGTCCTGGGTTTTGAATACTTGTGTCACTTTTTCTCTCTGTCCTCAGCAGAGTGACCTGAACATATTGTAGTTTGCTGTCCTGCATTATTCTGGGGGTGGCGGGTGTCTCTAAAGCTGTGTGGTGATGGAGTCCTCCTGCTCAGCCCCCCACTCTGAAGAGTCCAGCTCATCACATGGTCCTATCCAGCCCTCATACATGTCCTCACTAGAGCCCAAGAGGACAGCCTGGGAGCTGGAGGCCCTGATGCCGGAAGCACAGTGCAGGGGCGGTAGGGAGAGGCCCGGGGGCGGCAGAGAGAGGCTCGGAGGCTGTAGGAGCAGGCTGTCACTCCCGTTAGCCTGCTGGGGTGAACCCTGGGGTGGGGCCTGGGTAGGGGCTTGGGCCTGCGGTAGCTCTTTCAGGTTCACTCCCAGCCGGTCCAGGTGGAACTGGCTGCGTGTAACCTGGGGATTGGGGGCGATATGGACGTCCGGCCAGGTTGTGGGCTGATGAAGTAGGTCATCTGAGATGCTGTAGGTGGGCTGGTGCATGCAGGGAGGAGGGGCCCTGTGCTCTGGGACGTGTCCGTTCATGCGGGAGAAGAGCAGACCCAGCCGCCTGATGGAGTCTCTCTTGGACTTGGAGAAGCGCTGCAGCTGGCCACCACTGCGGCTGAACACAGCAAAGGAAGGGGAGGAGGAGGAGAACCGCAGCCCGTTGCACTTTGGTTTGTTGTCCACTGGCCCCTCCACCCCTGACATGGACTTAAAGAGGGCAGAGACACTGAACCCAGAGTCCTTGCTCTTCCTCTCAGCGGTTGACATGCTGAAGGACACCCCCTTGGCCCCTTGGTCCCTGGACTGACCCTGTCCGGCCCCTCCCTCCCCCTCATTGTTGGCCTCGTCCTGCTGAGTGGCCTCACTGCTGGATGAATAGGTTCTCCGCGGGGGCTTCCTGTTCCCCAGCAGATCCAACACCTCATAGCGGAAACTGGAGATGTCCTGCTTCAGCTCCTACAGATCAGTTAAGACGGGGATAGAGAGGATGGACAGATCAGTTAAGACGGGGATAAGGATGGACAGATCAGTTAAGAGGGGGATAGAGAGGATGGACAGATCAGTTAAGAGGGGGATAGAGAGGATGGACAGATCAGTTAAGACGGGGATAGAGAGGATGGACAGATCAGTTAAGACGGGGATAGAGAGGATGGACAGAGAGGATGGACAGATCAGTTAAGAGGGGGATAGAGAGGATGGACAGATCAGTTAAGAGGGGGATAGAGAGGATGGACAGACCAGTTAAGAGGGGGATAGAGAGGATGGACAGACCAGTTAAGAGGGGGATAGAGAGGATGGACAGATCAGTTAAGAGGGGGATAGAGAGGATGGACAGACCAGTTAAGAGGGGGATAGAGAGGATGGACAGATCAGTTAAGACGGGGATAGAGAGGATGGACAGACCAGTTAAGACGTGGATAGAGAGGATGGACAGATCAGTTAAGAGGGGGATAGAGAGGATGGACAGACCAGTTAAGACGGGGATAGAGAGGATGGACAGACCAGTTAAGAGGGGGATAGAGAGGATGGACAGACCAGTTAAGAGGGGGATAGAGAGGATGGACAGACCAGTTAAGAGGGGGATAGAGAGGATGGACAGACCAGTTAAGAGGGGGATAGAGAGGATGGACAGATCAGTTAAGACGGGGATAGAGAGGATGGACAGAGAGGATGGACAGACCAGTTAAGAGGGGGATAGAGAGGATGGACAGATCAGTTAAGAGGGGGATAGAGAGGATGGACAGATCAGTTAAGAGGGGGATAGAGAGGATGGACAGAGAGGATGGACAGACCAGTTAAGAGGGGGATAGAGAGGATGGACAGATCAGTTAAGACGGGGATAGAGAGGATGGACAGAGAGGATGGACAGATCAGTTAAGAGGGGTATAGAGAGGATGGACAGACCAGTTAAGAGGGGGATAGAGAGGATGGACAGATCAGTTAAGACGGGGATAGAGAGGATGGACAGATCAGTTAAGACGGGGATAGAGAGGATGGACAGATCAGTTAAGAGGGGGATAGAGAGGATGGACAGATCAGTTAAGACGGGGATAGAGAGGATGGACAGAGAGGATGGACAGATCAGTTAAGACGGGGATAGAGAGGATGGACAGATCAGTTAAGAGGGGGATAGAGAGGATGGACAGACCAGTTAAGACGGGGATAGAGAGGATGGACAGATCAGTTAAGAGGGGGATAGAGAGGATGGACAGAGAGGATGGACAGACCAGTTAAGAGGGGGATAGAGAGGATGGACAGATCAGTTAAGAGGGGGATAGAGAGGATGGACAGATCAGTTAAGACTGGGATAGAGAGGATGGACAGAGAGGATGGACAGACCAGTTAAGAGGGGGATAGAGAGGATGGACAGAGAGGATGGACAGACCAGTTAAGAGGGGGATAGAGAGGATGGACAGATCAGTTAAGAGGGGGATAGAGATGATGGACAGAGAGGATGGACAGACCAGTTAAGAGGGGGATAGAGAGGATGGACAGATCAGTTAAGAGGGGGATAGAGAGGATGGACAGAGAGGATGGACAGACCAGTTAAGAGGGGGATAGAGAGGATGGACAGATCAGTTAAGAGGGGGATAGAGAGGATGGACAGACCAGTTAAGAGGGGGATAGAGAGGATGGACAGACCAGTTAAGAGGGAGATAGAGAGGATGGACAGACCAGTTAAGAGGGGGATAGAGAGGATGGACAGACCAGTTAAGACGGGGATAGAGAGGATGGACAGACCAGTTAAGAGGGGGATAGGGGATGTAGAGATCCACAATGAGGGACAGTTAGATATTGTTCTATGACTATGGTATAGAGGCACATTTTGTGGATTAATGTTTAAATACGAGACTTCTGAGAAACCTACCTTAAAATTCTCCTCAGTCAGTCCCTCGTCTGTCTTAGCACTGCGGATCATGGCTGCTACATGCCTCTTCACCAGGTTCCTGATCACCTCCTGCACATAGAGACAGTCACATTACATACCCTACTACTACATTATATAATGAATGATAGGCATATTTAACAAACGAGCATCTTTTAAGCTTGTAAGCTGTTTTTCTAGACTTGTACCTCCCTAAGGAGGAAATGATCTGAGATGTGGGGCTCTTCCTTCCTTACATGCACACATTTGCATTTTGGGTTTAACAAGGAAAATCTGTTTAGGCATATTCATGACATATGTATTAGCTTGAGGTGAAAATCTGGACGGGCATAACTTTGCATTCATTTGCATGTTAAGGAGACAAATTACCAATCAAACCGAACTCTTTCTTTTACAGATGGATTATTTTGTGAATAAACTCCATGACATTTTTTGTGGATATTTATATATTTTGTATATTTAATCTAACAATCTACACTATGGAAGGGTAAGAAACACGCATAACCCTCAACTCAACACATGCACCAAGGGCTGCCTCAGAGCACCCCTTTCTCTGATAGGCTCTGCCCTATTGCCCAATCTCATTCATTTGGAGCGGCAGCTGTATTCCTTGATAAAGTACGGTCATTGGACAGCGCAGGCTCCAGTCAAAGCATTTGAGTCTGGCTTAGTCTACTTGGTATTAGAAATCCGCAGGGGACAGCAGCACAAGGCCCTGGCTGCGGGAAGGGAAGGAGCGGAGGGCCGACAAAGGTGGGGCTAATTGCAATTACTGAGGCGAGGACAGACTGATAAGAAAATTAACATACTGTATGTCTGGGATAAAAATCTGACCTGCCGCCAAGCTCAACAGCACCATGACGATGATACATCCAGTAAACCAAGGACACCTGTCACCCCCTGCTGCATGGTCAACAGTGTAATATATTCTGTCCCCCCCCTGCTGCATGGTCAACAGTGTAATATATTCTGTCCCCCCCCTGCTGCACGGTCAACAGTGTAATATATTCTGTCCCCCCCTGATGCACGGTCAACAGTGTAATATATTCTGTCCCCTCTCCCTGCTGCACAGTCAACAGTGTAATATATTCTGTCCCCCCTCCCTGCTGCATGGTCAACAGTGTAATATATTCTGCCCCCCCCCTGCTGCACGGTCAACATTGTAATATATTCTGTCCCCCCCGCTACACAGTCAACAGTGTAATATATTCTGTCCCCCCCCTGCTGCACGGTCAACATTGTAATATATTCTGTCCCCCCCGCTACACAGTCAACAGTGTAATATATTCTGTCCCCTCTCCCTGCTGCACAGTCAACAGTGTAATATATTCTATCCCCCCCTGCTGCATGGTCAACAGTGTAATATATTCTGTCCCCCCTCCCTGCTGCACAGTCAACAGTGTAATATATTCTATCCCCACCTGCTGCATGGTCAACAGTGTAATATATTCTGTCCCCCTCCCTGCTGCATGGTCAACAGTGTAATATATTCTGTCCCCCTCCCTGCTGCATGGTCAACAGTGTAATATATTCTGTCCCCCCTCCCTGCTGCATGGTCAACAGTGTAATATATTCTGTCCCCCTCCCTGCTGCGTGGTCAACAGTGTAATATATTCTGTCCCCCTCCCTGCTGCATGGTCAACAGTGTAATATATTCTGTCCCCCCCCTGCTGCATGGTCAACAGTGTAATATATTCTGTCCCCCCCCTGCTGCACGGTCAACAGTGTAATATATTCTGTCCCCTCTCCCTGCTGCACAGTCAACAGTGTAATATATTCTGTCCCCCCTCCCTGCTGCATGGTCAACAGTGTAATATATTCTGTCCCCCCCCTGCAGCACGGTCAACATTGTAATATATTCTGTCCCCCCCGCTACACAGTCAACAGTGTAATATATTCTGTCCCCCCCCTGCTGCACGGTCAACATTGTAATATATTCTGTCCCCCCCGCTACACAGTCAACAGTGTAATATATTCTGTCCCCTCTCCCTGCTGCACAGTCAACAGTGTAATATATTCTATCCCCCCCTGCTGCATGGTCAACAGTGTAATATATTCTGTCCCCCCTCCCTGCTGCACAGTCAACAGTGTAATATATTCTATCCCCCCCTGCTGCATGGTCAACAGTGTAATATATTCTGTCCCCCCTCCCTGCTGCACAGTCAACAGTGTAATATATTCTATCCCCACCTGCTGCATGGTCAACAGTGTAATATATTCTGTCCCCCCTCCCTGCTGCATGGTCAACAGTGTAATATATTCTGTCCCCCTCCCTGCTGCATGGTCAACAGTGTAATATATTCTGTCCCCCCTCCCTGCTGCATGGTCAACAGTGTAATATATTCTGTCCCCCTCCCTGCTGCGTGGTCAACAGTGTAATATATTCTGTCCCCCTCCCTGCTGCATGGTCAACAGTGTAATATATTCTGTCCCCCCCCTGCTGCATGGTCAACAGTGTAATATATTCTGTCCCCCCCCTGCTGCACGGTCAACAGTGTAATATATTCTGTCCCCTCTCCCTGCTGCACAGTCAACAGTGTAATATATTCTGTCCCCCCTCCCTGCTGCATGGTCAACAGTGTAATATATTCTGTCCCCCCCCTGCAGCACGGTCAACATTGTAATATATTCTGTCCCCCCCGCTACACAGTCAACAGTGTAATATATTCTGTCCCCCCCCTGCTGCACGGTCAACATTGTAATATATTCTGTCCCCCCCGCTACACAGTCAACAGTGTAATATATTCTGTCCCCTCTCCCTGCTGCACAGTCAACAGTGTAATATATTCTATCCCCCCCTGCTGCATGGTCAACAGTGTAATATATTCTGTCCCCCCTCCCTGCTGCACAGTCAACAGTGTAATATATTCTATCCCCACCTGCTGCATGGTCAACAGTGTAATATATTCTATCCCCCCCTGCTGCATGGTCAACAGTGTAATATATTCTGTCCCCTCTCCCTGCTGCACAGTCAACAGTGTAATATATTCTGTCCCCCCTCCCTGCTGCATGGTCAACAGTGTAATATATTCTGCCCCCCCCCCTGCTGCACGGTCAACATTGTAATATATTCTGTCCCCCCCGCTACACAGTCAACAGTGTAATATATTCTGTCCCCCCCCTGCTGCACGGTCAACATTGTAATATATTCTGTCCCCCCCGCTACACAGTCAACAGTGTAATATATTCTGTCCCCTCTCCCTGCTGCACAGTCAACAGTGTAATATATTCTATCCCCCCCTGCTGCATGGTCAACAGTGTAATATATTCTGTCCCCCCTCCCTGCTGCACAGTCAACAGTGTAATATATTCTATCCCCACCTGCTGCATGGTCAACAGTGTAATATATTCTGTCCCCCCTCCCTGCTGCATGGTCAACAGTGTAATATATTCTGTCCCCCTCCCTGCTCCATGGTCAACAGTGTAATATATTCTGTCCCCCCTCCCTGCTGCATGGTCAACAGTGTAATATATTCTGTCCCCCTCCCTGCTGCGTGGTCAACAGTGTAATATATTCTGTCCCCCTCCCTGCTGCATGGTCAACAGTGTAATATATTCTGTCCCCCCCCTGCTGCACGGTCAACATTGTAATATATTCTGTCCCCCCCGCTACACAGTCAACAGTGTAATATATTCTGTCCCCTCTCCCTGCTGCACAGTCAACAGTGTAATATATTCTATCCCCCCCTGCTGCATGGTCAACAGTGTAATATATTCTGTCCCCCCTCCCTGCTGCACAGTCAACAGTGTAATATATTCTATCCCCACCTGCTGCATGGTCAACAGTGTAATATATTCTGTCCCCCCTCCCTGCTGCATGGTCAACAGTGTAATATATTCTGTCCCCCTCCCTGCTGCATGGTCAACAGTGTAATATATTCTGTCCCCCCTCCCTGCTGCATGGTCAACAGTGTAATATATTCTGTCCCCCTCCCTGCTGCGTGGTCAACAGTGTAATATATTCTGTCCCCCTCCCTGCTGCATGGTCAACAGTGTAATATATTCTGTCCCCCCCTGCTGCATGGTCAACAGTGTAATATATTCTGTCCCCCCCCTGCTGCACGGTCAACAGTGTAATATATTCTGTCCCCCCCCTGATGCACGGTCAACAGTGTAATATATTCTGTCCCCTCTCCCTGCTGCACAGTCAACAGTGTAATATATTCTGTACCCCCTCCCTGCTGCATGGTCAACAGTGTAATATATTCTGTCCCCCCCCTGCAGCACGGTCAACATTGTAATATATTCTGTCCCCCCCGCTACACAGTCAACAGTGTAATATATTCTGTCCCCCTCCTGCTGCACGGTCAACATTGTAATATATTCTGTCCCCCCCGCTACACAGTCAACAGTGTAATATATTCTGTCCCCTCTCCCTGCTGCACAGTCAACAGTGTAATATATTCTATCCCCCCCTGCTGCATGGTCAACAGTGTAATATATTCTGTCCCCCCTCCCTGCTGCATGGTCAACAGTGTAATATATTCTGTCCCCCTCCCTGCTGCATGGTCAACAGTGTAATATATTCTGTCCCCCCTCCCTGCTGCAGGGTCAACAGTGTAATATATTCTGTCCCCCTCCCTGCTGCGTGGTCAACAGTGTAATATATTCTGCCCCCCCCCCTGCTGCACGGTCAACATTGTAATATATTCTGTCCCCCCCGCTACACAGTCAACAGTGTAATATATTCTGTCCCCCCCCTGCTGCACGGTCAACATTGTAATATATTCTGTCCCCCCCGCTACACAGTCAACAGTGTAATATATTCTGTCCCCTCTCCCTGCTGCACAGTCAACAGTGTAATATATTCTATCCCCCCCTGCTGCATGGTCAACAGTGTAATATATTCTGTCCCCCCTCCCTGCTGCACAGTCAACAGTGTAATATATTCTATCCCCACCTGCTGCATGGTCAACAGTGTAATATATTCTGTCCCCCCTCCCTGCTGCATGGTCAACAGTGTAATATATTCTGTCCCCCTCCCTGCTGCATGGTCAACAGTGTAATATATTCTGTCCCCCCTCCCTGCTGCATGGTCAACAGTGTAATATATTCTGTCCCCCTCCCTGCTGCGTGGTCAACAGTGTAATATATTCTGTCCCCCTCCCTGCTGCATGGTCAACAGTGTAATATATTCTGTCCCCCCCCTGCTGCATGGTCAACAGTGTAATATATTCTGTCCCCCCCCTGCTGCACGGTCAACAGTGTAATATATTCTGTCCCCTCTCCCTGCTGCACAGTCAACAGTGTAATATATTCTGTCCCCCCTCCCTGCTGCATGGTCAACAGTGTAATATATTCTGTCCCCCCCCTGCAGCACGGTCAACATTGTAATATATTCTGTCCCCCCCGCTACACAGTCAACAGTGTAATATATTCTGTCCCCCCCCTGCTGCACGGTCAACATTGTAATATATTCTGTCCCCCCCGCTACACAGTCAACAGTGTAATATATTCTGTCCCCTCTCCCTGCTGCACAGTCAACAGTGTAATATATTCTATCCCCCCCTGCTGCATGGTCAACAGTGTAATATATTCTGTCCCCCCTCCCTGCTGCACAGTCAACAGTGTAATATATTCTATCCCCACCTGCTGCATGGTCAACAGTGTAATATATTCTATCCCCCCCTGCTGCATGGTCAACAGTGTAATATATTCTGTCCCCTCTCCCTGCTGCACAGTCAACAGTGTAATATATTCTGTCCCCCCTCCCTGCTGCATGGTCAACAGTGTAATATATTCTGCCCCCCCCCCCTGCTGCACGGTCAACATTGTAATATATTCTGTCCCCCCCGCTACACAGTCAACAGTGTAATATATTCTGTCCCCCCCCTGCTGCACGGTCAACATTGTAATATATTCTGTCCCCCCCGCTACACAGTCAACAGTGTAATATATTCTGTCCCCTCTCCCTGCTGCACAGTCAACAGTGTAATATATTCTATCCCCCCCTGCTGCATGGTCAACAGTGTAATATATTCTGTCCCCCCTCCCTGCTGCACAGTCAACAGTGTAATATATTCTATCCCCACCTGCTGCATGGTCAACAGTGTAATATATTCTGTCCCCCCTCCCTGCTGCATGGTCAACAGTGTAATATATTCTGTCCCCCTCCCTGCTCCATGGTCAACAGTGTAATATATTCTGTCCCCCCTCCCTGCTGCATGGTCAACAGTGTAATATATTCTGTCCCCCTCCCTGCTGCGTGGTCAACAGTGTAATATATTCTGTCCCCCTCCCTGCTGCATGGTCAACAGTGTAATATATTCTGTCCCCCCCCTGCTGCACGGTCAACATTGTAATATATTCTGTCCCCCCCGCTACACAGTCAACAGTGTAATATATTCTGTCCCCTCTCCCTGCTGCACAGTCAACAGTGTAATATATTCTATCCCCCCCTGCTGCATGGTCAACAGTGTAATATATTCTGTCCCCCCTCCCTGCTGCACAGTCAACAGTGTAATATATTCTATCCCCACCTGCTGCATGGTCAACAGTGTAATATATTCTGTCCCCCCTCCCTGCTGCATGGTCAACAGTGTAATATATTCTGTCCCCCTCCCTGCTGCATGGTCAACAGTGTAATATATTCTGTCCCCCCTCCCTGCTGCTATGGTCAACAGTGTAATATATTCTGTCCCCCTCCCTGCTGCGTGGTCAACAGTGTAATATATTCTGTCCCCCTCCCTGCTGCATGGTCAACAGTGTAATATATTCTGTCCCCCCCTGCTGCATGGTCAACAGTGTAATATATTCTGTCCCCCCCCTGCTGCACGGTCAACAGTGTAATATATTCTGTCCCCCCCCTGATGCACGGTCAACAGTGTAATATATTCTGTCCCCTCTCCCTGCTGCACAGTCAACAGTGTAATATATTCTGTACCCCCTCCCTGCTGCATGGTCAACAGTGTAATATATTCTGTCCCCCCCCTGCAGCACGGTCAACATTGTAATATATTCTGTCCCCCCCGCTACACAGTCAACAGTGTAATATATTCTGTCCCCCTCCTGCTGCACGGTCAACATTGTAATATATTCTGTCCCCCCCGCTACACAGTCAACAGTGTAATATATTCTGTCCCCTCTCCCTGCTGCACAGTCAACAGTGTAATACATTCTATCCCCCCCTGCTGCATGGTCAACAGTGTAATATATTCTGTCCCCCCTCCCTGCTGCATGGTCAACAGTGTAATATATTCTGTCCCCCTCCCTGCTGCATGGTCAACAGTGTAATATATTCTGTCCCCCCTCCCTGCTGCATGGTCAACAGTGTAATATATTCTGTCCCCCTCCCTGCTGCGTGGTCAACAGTGTAATATATTCTGTCCCCCTCCCTGCTGCATGGTCAACAGTGTAATATATTCTGTCCCCCCCTGCTGCATGGTCAACAGTGTAATATATTCTGTCCCCCCCTGCTGCACAGTCAACAGTGTAATATATTATGTCCCCCCCCGCTGCACGGTCAACAGTGTAATATATTCTGTCCCCCTCCCTGCTCCACGGTCAACAGTGTAATATATTCTGTCCCCCCCTGCTGCATGGTCAACAGTGTAATATATTCTGTCTCCCCCTGCTGCATGGTCAACAGTGTAATATATTCTGTCCCCCTCCCTGCTGCATGGTCAACAGTGTAATATATTCTGTCCCCCCCTGCTGCACAGTCAACAGTGTAATATATTATGTCCCCCCCCGCTGCACGGTCAACAGTGTAATATATTCTGCCCCCCCCCTGCTGCATGGTCAACAGTGTAATATATTCTGTCCCCCTCCCTGCTGCACAGTCAACAGTGTAATATATTATGTCCCCCCCCGCTGCACAGTCAACAGTGTAATATATTCTGCCCCCCCCCCCCCCCCTGCTGCATGGTCAACAGTGTAATATATTCTGTCCCCAACTCTCCTGCACGGTCAACAGTGTAATATATTCTGTCCCCAACTCTGCTACACAGTCAACAGTGTAATATATTATCCCCCCCCCCCCCCTCTGCCGCATGGTCAACAGTGTAATATATTCTGTCCCCCCTCCCTGCTGCATGGTCAACAGTGTAATATATTCTGTCCCCCTCCCTGCTGCATGGTCAACAGTGTAATATATTCTGTCCCCCCCCTGCTGCATGGTCAACAGTGTAATATATTCTGTCCCCCCCTGCTGCGTGGTCAACAGTGTAATATATTCTGTCCCCCCTCCCTGCTGCATGGTCAACAGTGTAATATATTCTGTCCCCCTCCCTGCTGCATGGTCAACAGTGTAATATATTCTGTCCCCCCCCTGCTGCATGGTCAACAGTGTAATATATTCTGTCCCTCCCTGCTGCATGGTCAACAGTGTAATATATTCTGTCCCCCCCTGCTGCACGGTCAACAGTGTAATATATTCTGTCTCCAACTCTGCTGCACGATCAACAGTGTAATATATTCTGTTCACCCCCTGCTGCATGGTCAACAGTGTAATATATTCTGTCCCCCCCTGCTGCACGGTCAACAGTGTAATATATTCTGTCTCCAACTCTGCTGCACGATCAACAGTGTAATATATTCTGTTCACCCCCTGATGCATGGTCAACAGTGTAATATATTCTGTCTCCAACTCTGCTGTACGGTCAACAGATTAGTAATATATTCTGTCTCCCACTCTGATACACGTTCAACAGTGTAATAGATTCTGTGTCCCACTCTGCTACACGTTCAACAGTGTAATAGATTCTGTGTCCCACTCTGCTACATGTTCAACAGTGTAATAGATTCTGTCTCCCACTCTGATACACGTTCAACAGTGTAATAGATTCTGTGTCCCACTCTGCTACACGTTCAACAGTGTAATAGATTCTGTGTCCCACTCTGCTACATGTTCAACAGTGTAATAGATTCTGTCTCCCACTCTGATACATGTTCAACAGTGTAATATATTCTGTCTCCAACTCTGCTACATGTTCAACAGTGTAATATATTCTGTCTCCCACTCTGCTACACGTTCAACAGTGTAATAGATTCTGTGTCCCACTCTGCTGCATGTTCAACAGTGTAATAGATTCTGTGTCCCACTCTGCTACATGGTCAACAGTGTAATAGATTCTGTCTCCCACTCTGCTACACGTTCAACAGTGTAATAGATTCTGTGTCCCACTCTGCTACATGGTCAACAGTGTAATAGATTCTGTGTCCCACTCTGCTACACGGTCAACAGTGTAATAGATTCTGTGTCCCACTCTGATACATGTTCAACAGTGTAATAGATTCTGTGTCCCACTCTGATACACGTTCAACAGTGTAATAGATTCTGTGTCCCACTCTGCTACATGTTCAACAGTGTAATAGATTCTGTCTCCCACTCTGATACACGTTCAACAGTTTAATATATTCTGTGTCCCACTCTGCTACATGTTCAACAGTGTAATAGATTCTGTGTCCCACTCTGCTACACGTTCAACAGTGTAATAGATTCTGTCTCCCACTCTGCTACACGTTCAACAGTGTAATAGATTCTGTGTCCCACTCTGCTACATGTTCAACAGTGTAATAGATTCTGTGTCCCACTCTGCTACACGTTCAACAGTGTAATATATTCTGTCTCCCACTCTGCTACACGTTCAACAGTGTAATAGATTCTGTGTCCCACTCTGCTACATGTTCAACAGTGTAATAGATTCTGTGTCCCACTCTGCTACACGTTCAACAGTGTAATAGATTCTGTCTCCCACTCTGCTACACGTTCAACAGTGTAATGTATTCTGTCTCCCACTCTGCTACATGTTCAACAGTGTAATAGATTCTGTGTCCCACTCTGCTACACGTTCAACAGTGTAATATATTCTGTCTCCCACTCTGCTACACGTTCAACAGTGTAATAGATTCTGTGTCCCACTCTGCTACATGTTCAACAGTGTAATATATTCTGTGTCCCACTCTGCTACACGTTCAACAGTGTAATAGATTCTGTGTCCCACTCTGCTACATGTTCAACAGTGTAATATATTCTGTCTCCCACTCTGCTACACGTTCAACAGTGTAATAGATTCTGTCTCCCACTCTGATACACGTTCAACAGTGTAATAGATTCTGTCTCCCACTCTGCTACATGTTCAACAGTGTAATAGATTCTGTCTCCCACTCTGCTACATGTTCAACAGTGTAATAGATTCTGTCTCCCACTCTGCTACATGTTCAACAGTGTAATATATTCTGTCTCCCACTCTGCTACACGTTCAACAGTGTAATAGATTCTGTCTCCCACTCTGATACACGTTCAACAGTGTAATAGATTCTGTCTCCCACTCTGCTACATGTTCAACAGTGTAATAGATTCTGTCTCCCACTCTGCTACACGTTCAACAGTGTAATAGATTCTGTCTCCCACTCTGCTACATGTTCAACAGTGTAATAGATTCTGTCTCCCACTCTGCTACACGTTCAACAGTGTAATAGATTCTGTCTCCCACTCTGCTACATGTTCAACAGTGTAATAGATTCTGTCTCCCACTCTGCTACATGTTCAACAGTGTAATAGATTCTGTCTCCCACTCTGCTACACGTTCAACAGTGTAATAGATTCTGTCTCCCACTCTGCTACATGTTCAACAGTGTAATAGATTCTGTCTCCCACTCTGCTACATGTTCAACAGTGTAATAGATTCTGTCTCCCACTCTGCTACATGTTCAACAGTGTAATAGATTCTGTGTCCCACTCTGCTACACGTTCAACAGTGTAATAGATTCTGTGTCCCACTCTGCTACACGTTCAACAGTGTAATAGATTCTGTGTCCCACTCTGCTACATGTTCAACAGTGTAATAGATTCTGTCTCCCACTCTGCTACACGTTCAACAGTGTAATAGATTCTGTCTCCCACTCTGCTACATGTTCAACAGTGTAATAGATTCTGTCTCCCACTCTGCTACACGTTCAACAGTGTAATAGATTCTGTCTCCCACTCTGCTACACGTTCAACAGTGTAATAGATTCTGTCTCCCACTCTGCTACATGTTCAACAGTGTAATAGATTCTGTGTCCCACTCTGCTACATGTTCAACAGTGTAATAGATTCTGTCTCCCACTCTGCTACACGTTCAACAGTGTAATAGATTCTGTCTCCCACTCTGCTACATGTTCAACAGTGTAATAGATTCTGTCTCCCACTCTGCTACATGTTCAACAGTGTAATAGATTCTGTCTCCCACTCTGCTACATGTTCAACAGTGTAATAGATTCTGTGTCCCACTCTGCTACATGTTCAACAGTGTAATAGATTCTGTGTCCCACTCTGCTACATGTTCAACAGTGTAATAGATTCTGTCTCCCACTCTGCTACATGTTCAACAGTGTAATAGATTCTGTGTCCCACTCTGCTACATGTTCAACAGTGTAATAGATTCTGTGTCCCACTCTGCTACATGTTCAACAGTGTAATAGATTCTGTCTCCCACTCTGCTACATGTTCAACAGTGTAATAGTATTCTGTCTCCCACTCTGCTACATGTTCAACAGTGTAATAGATTCTGTGTCCCACTCTGCTACACGTTCAACAGTGTAATATATTCTGTCTCCCACTCTGCTACACGTTCAACAGTGTAATAGATTCTGTGTCCCACTCTGCTACATGTTCAACAGTGTAATATATTCTGTGTCCCACTCTGCTACACGTTCAACAGTGTAATAGATTCTGTGTCCCACTCTGCTACATGTTCAACAGTGTAATATATTCTGTCTCCCACTCTGCTACACGTTCAACAGTGTAATAGATTCTGTCTCCCACTCTGATACACGTTCAACAGTGTAATAGATTCTGTCTCCCACTCTGCTACATGTTCAACAGTGTAATAGATTCTGTCTCCCACTCTGCTACATGTTCAACAGTGTAATAGATTCTGTCTCCCACTCTGCTACATGTTCAACAGTGTAATAGATTCTGTCTCCCACTCTGCTACACGTTCAACAGTGTAATAGATTCTGTCTCCCACTCTGATACACGTTCAACAGTGTAATAGATTCTGTCTCCCACTCTGCTACATGTTCAACAGTGTAATAGATTCTGTCTCCCACTCTGCTACACGTTCAACAGTGTAATAGATTCTGTCTCCCACTCTGCTACATGTTCAACAGTGTAATAGATTCTGTCTCCCACTCTGCTACACGTTCAACAGTGTAATAGATTCTGTCTCCCACTCTGCTACATGTTCAACAGTGTAATAGATTCTGTCTCCCACTCTGCTACATGTTCAACAGTGTAATAGATTCTGTCTCCCACTCTGCTACACGTTCAACAGTGTAATAGATTCTGTCTCCCACTCTGCTACATGTTCAACAGTGTAATAGATTCTGTCTCCCACTCTGCTACATGTTCAACAGTGTAATAGATTCTGTCTCCCACTCTGCTACATGTTCAACAGTGTAATAGATTCTGTGTCCCACTCTGCTACACGTTCAACAGTGTAATAGATTCTGTGTCCCACTCTGCTACACGTTCAACAGTGTAATAGATTCTGTGTCCCACTCTGCTACATGTTCAACAGTGTAATAGATTCTGTCTCCCACTCTGCTACACGTTCAACAGTGTAATAGATTCTGTCTCCCACTCTGCTACATGTTCAACAGTGTAATAGATTCTGTCTCCCACTCTGCTACACGTTCAACAGTGTAATAGATTCTGTCTCCCACTCTGCTACACGTTCAACAGTGTAATAGATTCTGTCTCCCACTCTGCTACATGTTCAACAGTGTAATAGATTCTGTGTCCCACTCTGCTACATGTTCAACAGTGTAATAGATTCTGTCTCCCACTCTGCTACACGTTCAACAGTGTAATAGATTCTGTCTCCCACTCTGCTACACGTTCAACAGTGTAATAGATTCTGTCTCCCACTCTGCTACATGTTCAACAGTGTAATAGATTCTGTCTCCCACTCTGCTACATGTTCAACAGTGTAATAGATTCTGTCTCCCACTCTGCTACATGTTCAACAGTGTAATAGATTCTGTCTCCCACTCTGCTACATGTTCAACAGTGTAATAGATTCTGTCTCCCACTCTGCTACATGTTCAACAGTGTAATAGATTCTGTCTCCCACTCTGCTACATGTTCAACAGTGTAATAGATTCTGTCTCCCACTCTGCTACATGTTCAACAGTGTAATAGATTCTGTCTCCCACTCTGCTACATGTTCAACAGTGTAATAGATTCTGTCTCCCACTCTGCTACATGTTCAACAGTGTAATAGATTCTGTCTCCCACTCTGCTACATGTTCAACAGTGTAATAGATTCTGTCTCCCACTCTGCTACATGTTCAACAGTGTAATAGATTCTGTCTCCCACTCTGCTACATGTTCAACAGTGTAATAGATTCTGTCTCCCACTCTGCTACATGTTCAACAGTGTAATAGATTCTGTGTCCCACTCTGCTACATGTTCAACAGTGTAATAGATTCTGTGTCCCACTCTGCTACATGTTCAACAGTGTAATAGATTCTGTCTCCCACTCTGCTACATGTTCAACAGTGTAATAGATTCTGTGTCCCACTCTGCTACACGTTCAACAGTGTAATATATTCTGTCTCCCACTCTGATACATGTTCAACAGTGTAATAGATTCTGTCTCCCACTCTGATACATGTTCAACAGTGTAATAGATTCTGTCTCCCACTCTGATACATGGTCAACAGTGTAATAGATTCTGTGTCCCACTCTGCTACATGTTCAACAGTGTAATAGATTCTGTGTCCCACTCTGCTACATGTTCAACAGTGTAATAGATTCTGTGTCCCACTCTGCTACATGGTCAACAGTGTAATAGATTCTGTGTCCCACTCTGCTACATGTTCAACAGTGTAATAGATTCTGTGTCCCACTCTGCTACATGTTCAACAGTGTAATAGATTCTGTGTCCCACTCTGCTACATGTTCAACAGTGTAATAGATTCTGTCTCCCACTCTGCTACATGTTCAACAGTGTAATAGATTCTGTGTCCCACTCTGCTACATGTTCAACAGTGTAATAGATTCTGTGTCCCACTCTGCTACATGGTCAACAGTGTAATAGATTCTGTGTCCCACTCTGCTACATGTTCAACAGTGTAATAGATTCTGTGTCCCACTCTGCTACATGTTCAACAGTGTAATAGATTCTGTGTCCCACTCTGCTACATGTTCAACAGTGTAATAGATTCTGTCTCCCACTCTGATACATGGTCAACAGTGTAATAGATTCTGTGTCCCACTCTGATACATGTTCAACAGTGTAATAGATTCTGTCTCCCACTCTGATACATGTTCAACAGTGTAATAGATTCTGTGTCCCACTCTGCTACACGTTCAACAGTGTAATATATTCTGTCTCCCACTCTGCTACACGTTCAACAGTGTAATAGATTCTGTCTCCCACTCTGCTACATGTTCAACAGTGTAATAGATTCTGTCTCCCACTCTGCTACATGTTCAACAGTGTAATAGATTCTGTCTCCCACTCTGCTACATGTTCAACAGTGTAATATATTCTGTCTCCCACTCTGCTACATGTTCAACAGTGTAATATATTCTGTCTCCCACTCTGCTACATGTTCAACAGTGTAATAGATTCTGTCTCCCACTCTGCTACATGTTCAACAGTGTAATAGATTCTGTCTCCCACTCTGCTACATGTTCAACAGTGTAATAGATTCTGTCTCCCACTCTGCTACATGTTCAACAGTGTAATAGATTCTGTCTCCCACTCTGCTACATGTTCAACAGTGTAATAGATTCTGTCTCCCACTCTGCTACATGTTCAACAGTGTAATAGATTCTGTCTCCCACTCTGCTACATGTTCAACAGTGTAATAGATTCTGTCTCCCACTCTGCTACATGTTCAACAGTGTAATAGATTCTGTCTCCCACTCTGCTACATGTTCAACAGTGTAATAGATTCTGTGTCCCACTCTGCTACATGTTCAACAGTGTAATAGATTCTGTGTCCCACTCTGATACATGTTCAACAGTGTAATAGATTCTGTCTCCCACTCTGCTACATGTTCAACAGTGTAATAGATTCTGTGTCCCACTCTGCTACACGTTCAACAGTGTAATATATTCTGTCTCCCACTCTGATACATGTTCAACAGTGTAATAGATTCTGTCTCCCACTCTGATACATGTTCAACAGTGTAATAGATTCTGTCTCCCACTCTGATACATGTTCAACAGTGTAATAGATTCTGTCTCCCACTCTGATACATGGTCAACAGTGTAATAGATTCTGTGTCCCACTCTGCTACATGTTCAACAGTGTAATAGATTCTGTGTCCCACTCTGCTACATGTTCAACAGTGTAATAGATTCTGTGTCCCACTCTGCTACATGGTCAACAGTGTAATAGATTCTGTGTCCCACTCTGCTACATGTTCAACAGTGTAATAGATTCTGTGTCCCACTCTGCTACATGTTCAACAGTGTAATAGATTCTGTGTCCCACTCTGCTACATGTTCAACAGTGTAATAGATTCTGTCTCCCACTCTGCTACACGTTCAACAGTGTAATAGATTCTGTCTCCCACTCTGCTACATGTTCAACAGTGTAATAGATTCTGTCTCCCACTCTGCTACACGTTCAACAGTGTAATAGATTCTGTCTCCCACTCTGCTACACGTTCAACAGTGTAATAGATTCTGTCTCCCACTCTGCTACATGTTCAACAGTGTAATAGATTCTGTCTCCCACTCTGCTACATGTTCAACAGTGTAATAGATTCTGTCTCCCACTCTGCTACATGTTCAACAGTGTAATATATTCTGTCTCCCACTCTGCTACATGTTCAACAGTGTAATATATTCTGTCTCCCACTCTGCTACATGTTCAACAGTGTAATAGATTCTGTCTCCCACTCTGCTACATGTTCAACAGTGTAATAGATTCTGTCTCCCACTCTGCTACATGTTCAACAGTGTAATAGATTCTGTCTCCCACTCTGCTACATGTTCAACAGTGTAATAGATTCTGTCTCCCACTCTGCTACATGTTCAACAGTGTAATAGATTCTGTCTCCCACTCTGCTACATGTTCAACAGTGTAATAGATTCTGTCTCCCACTCTGCTACATGTTCAACAGTGTAATAGATTCTGTCTCCCACTCTGCTACATGTTCAACAGTGTAATAGATTCTGTGTCCCACTCTGCTACATGTTCAACAGTGTAATAGATTCTGTGTCCCACTCTGATACATGTTCAACAGTGTAATAGATTCTGTCTCCCACTCTGCTACATGTTCAACAGTGTAATAGATTCTGTGTCCCACTCTGCTACACGTTCAACAGTGTAATATATTCTGTCTCCCACTCTGATACACGTTCAACAGTGTAATAGATTCTGTCTCCCACTCTGATACATGTTCAACAGTGTAATAGATTCTGTCTCCCACTCTGATACATGTTCAACAGTGTAATAGATTCTGTCTCCCACTCTGATACATGGTCAACAGTGTAATAGATTCTGTGTCCCACTCTGCTACATGTTCAACAGTGTAATAGATTCTGTGTCCCACTCTGCTACATGTTCAACAGTGTAATAGATTCTGTGTCCCACTCTGCTACATGGTCAACAGTGTAATAGATTCTGTGTCCCACTCTGCTACATGTTCAACAGTGTAATAGATTCTGTGTCCCACTCTGCTACATGTTCAACAGTGTAATAGATTCTGTGTCCCACTCTGCTACATGTTCAACAGTGTAATAGATTCTGTCTCCCACTCTGCTACATGTTCAACAGTGTAATAGATTCTGTGTCCCACTCTGCTACATGTTCAACAGTGTAATAGATTCTGTGTCCCACTCTGCTACATGGTCAACAGTGTAATAGATTCTGTGTCCCACTCTGCTACATGTTCAACAGTGTAATAGATTCTGTGTCCCACTCTGCTACACGTTCAACAGTGTAATATATTCTGTCTCCCACTCTGATACATGTTCAACAGTGTAATAGATTCTGTCTCCCACTCTGATACATGTTCAACAGTGTAATAGATTCTGTCTCCCACTCTGATACATGTTCAACAGTGTAATAGATTCTGTCTCCCACTCTGATACATGGTCAACAGTGTAATAGATTCTGTGTCCCACTCTGCTACATGTTCAACAGTGTAATAGATTCTGTGTCCCACTCTGCTACATGTTCAACAGTGTAATAGATTCTGTGTCCCACTCTGCTACATGGTCAACAGTGTAATAGATTCTGTGTCCCACTCTGCTACATGTTCAACAGTGTAATAGATTCTGTGTCCCACTCTGCTACATGTTCAACAGTGTAATAGATTCTGTGTCCCACTCTGCTACATGTTCAACAGTGTAATAGATTCTGTCTCCCACTCTGCTACATGTTCAACAGTGTAATAGATTCTGTGTCCCACTCTGCTACATGTTCAACAGTGTAATAGATTCTGTGTCCCACTCTGCTACATGGTCAACAGTGTAATAGATTCTGTGTCCCACTCTGCTACATGTTCAACAGTGTAATAGATTCTGTGTCCCACTCTGCTACATGTTCAACAGTGTAATAGATTCTGTGTCCCACTCTGCTACATGTTCAACAGTGTAATAGATTCTGTCTCCCACTCTGATACATGGTCAACAGTGTAATAGATTCTGTGTCCCACTCTGATACATGTTCAACAGTGTAATAGATTCTGTCTCCCACTCTGATACACGTTCAACAGTGTAATAGATTCTGTGTCCCACTCTGCTACACGTTCAACAGTGTAATATATTCTGTCTCCCACTCTGCTACACGTTCAACAGTGTAATAGATTCTGTGTCCCACTCTGCTACATGTTCAACAGTGTAATATATTCTGTGTCCCACTCTGCTACACGTTCAACAGTGTAATAGATTCTGTGTCCCACTCTGCTACATGTTCAACAGTGTAATATATTCTGTCTCCCACTCTGCTACACGTTCAACAGTGTAATAGATTCTGTCTCCCACTCTGATACACGTTCAACAGTGTAATAGATTCTGTCTCCCACTCTGCTACATGTTCAACAGTGTAATAGATTCTGTCTCCCACTCTGCTACATGTTCAACAGTGTAATAGATTCTGTCTCCCACTCTGCTACATGTTCAACAGTGTAATATATTCTGTCTCCCACTCTGCTACACGTTCAACAGTGTAATAGATTCTGTCTCCCACTCTGATACACGTTCAACAGTGTAATAGATTCTGTCTCCCACTCTGCTACATGTTCAACAGTGTAATAGATTCTGTCTCCCACTCTGCTACACGTTCAACAGTGTAATAGATTCTGTCTCCCACTCTGCTACATGTTCAACAGTGTAATAGATTCTGTCTCCCACTCTGCTACACGTTCAACAGTGTAATAGATTCTGTCTCCCACTCTGCTACATGTTCAACAGTGTAATAGATTCTGTCTCCCACTCTGCTACATGTTCAACAGTGTAATAGATTCTGTCTCCCACTCTGCTACACGTTCAACAGTGTAATAGATTCTGTCTCCCACTCTGCTACATGTTCAACAGTGTAATAGATTCTGTCTCCCACTCTGCTACATGTTCAACAGTGTAATAGATTCTGTCTCCCACTCTGCTACATGTTCAACAGTGTAATAGATTCTGTGTCCCACTCTGCTACACGTTCAACAGTGTAATAGATTCTGTGTCCCACTCTGCTACACGTTCAACAGTGTAATAGATTCTGTGTCCCACTCTGCTACATGTTCAACAGTGTAATAGATTCTGTCTCCCACTCTGCTACATGTTCAACAGTGTAATAGATTCTGTGTCCCACTCTGCTACACGTTCAACAGTGTAATAGATTCTGTGTCCCACTCTGCTACACGTTCAACAGTGTAATAGATTCTGTGTCCCACTCTGCTACATGTTCAACAGTGTAATAGATTCTGTCTCCCACTCTGCTACACGTTCAACAGTGTAATAGATTCTGTCTCCCACTCTGCTACATGTTCAACAGTGTAATAGATTCTGTCTCCCACTCTGCTACATGTTCAACAGTGTAATAGATTCTGTCTCCCACTCTGCTACACGTTCAACAGTGTAATAGATTCTGTCTCCCACTCTGCTACACGTTCAACAGTGTAATAGATTCTGTCTCCCACTCTGCTACATGTTCAACAGTGTAATAGATTCTGTGTCCCACTCTGCTACATGTTCAACAGTGTAATAGATTCTGTCTCCCACTCTGCTACACGTTCAACAGTGTAATAGATTCTGTCTCCCACTCTGCTACACGTTCAACAGTGTAATAGATTCTGTCTCCCACTCTGCTACATGTTCAACAGTGTAATAGATTCTGTCTCCCACTCTGCTACATGTTCAACAGTGTAATAGATTCTGTCTCCCACTCTGCTACATGTTCAACAGTGTAATAGATTCTGTCTCCCACTCTGCTACATGTTCAACAGTGTAATAGATTCTGTCTCCCACTCTGCTACATGTTCAACAGTGTAATAGATTCTGTCTCCCACTCTGCTACATGTTCAACAGTGTAATAGATTCTGTGTCCCACTCTGATACATGTTCAACAGTGTAATAGATTCTGTCTCCCACTCTGCTACATGTTCAACAGTGTAATAGATTCTGTGTCCCACTCTGCTACACGTTCAACAGTGTAATATATTCTGTCTCCCACTCTGATACATGTTCAACAGTGTAATAGATTCTGTCTCCCACTCTGATACATGTTCAACAGTGTAATAGATTCTGTCTCCCACTCTGATACATGTTCAACAGTGTAATAGATTCTGTCTCCCACTCTGATACATGGTCAACAGTGTAATAGATTCTGTGTCCCACTCTGCTACATGTTCAACAGTGTAATAGATTCTGTGTCCCACTCTGCTACATGTTCAACAGTGTAATAGATTCTGTGTCCCACTCTGCTACATGGTCAACAGTGTAATAGATTCTGTGTCCCACTCTGCTACATGTTCAACAGTGTAATAGATTCTGTGTCCCACTCTGCTACATGTTCAACAGTGTAATAGATTCTGTGTCCCACTCTGCTACATGTTCAACAGTGTAATAGATTCTGTCTCCCACTCTGCTACATGTTCAACAGTGTAATAGATTCTGTGTCCCACTCTGCTACATGTTCAACAGTGTAATAGATTCTGTGTCCCACTCTGCTACATGGTCAACAGTGTAATAGATTCTGTGTCCCACTCTGCTACATGTTCAACAGTGTAATAGATTCTGTGTCCCACTCTGCTACATGTTCAACAGTGTAATAGATTCTGTGTCCCACTCTGCTACATGTTCAACAGTGTAATAGATTCTGTCTCCCACTCTGATACATGGTCAACAGTGTAATAGATTCTGTGTCCCACTCTGATACATGTTCAACAGTGTAATAGATTCTGTCTCCCACTCTGATACATGTTCAACAGTGTAATAGATTCTGTGTCCCACTCTGCTACACGTTCAACAGTGTAATATATTCTGTCTCCCACTCTGCTACACGTTCAACAGTGTAATAGATTCTGTGTCCCACTCTGCTACATGTTCAACAGTGTAATATATTCTGTGTCCCACTCTGCTACACGTTCAACAGTGTAATAGATTCTGTGTCCCACTCTGCTACATGTTCAACAGTGTAATATATTCTGTCTCCCACTCTGCTACACGTTCAACAGTGTAATAGATTCTGTCTCCCACTCTGATACACGTTCAACAGTGTAATAGATTCTGTCTCCCACTCTGCTACATGTTCAACAGTGTAATAGATTCTGTCTCCCACTCTGCTACATGTTCAACAGTGTAATAGATTCTGTCTCCCACTCTGCTACACGTTCAACAGTGTAATAGATTCTGTCTCCCACTCTGCTACACGTTCAACAGTGTAATAGATTCTGTCTCCCACTCTGCTACACGTTCAACAGTGTAATAGATTCTGTCTCCCACTCTGCTACATGTTCAACAGTGTAATAGATTCTGTCTCCCACTCTGCTACATGTTCAACAGTGTAATAGATTCTGTCTCCCACTCTGCTACACGTTCAACAGTGTAATAGATTCTGTCTCCCACTCTGCTACACGTTCAACAGTGTAATAGATTCTGTCTCCCACTCTGCTACATGTTCAACAGTGTAATAGATTCTGTCTCCCACTCTGCTACATGTTCAACAGTGTAATAGATTCTGTGTCCCACTCTGCTACATGTTCAACAGTGTAATAGATTCTGTGTCCCACTCTGCTACACGTTCAACAGTGTAATAGATTCTGTGTCCCACTCTGCTACACGTTCAACAGTGTAATAGATTCTGTGTCCCACTCTGCTACATGTTCAACAGTGTAATAGATTCTGTCTCCCACTCTGCTACACGTTCAACAGTGTAATAGATTCTGTCTCCCACTCTGCTACATGTTCAACAGTGTAATAGATTCTGTCTCCCACTCTGCTACATGTTCAACAGTGTAATAGATTCTGTCTCCCACTCTGCTACACGTTCAACAGTGTAATAGATTCTGTCTCCCACTCTGCTACACGTTCAACAGTGTAATAGATTCTGTCTCCCACTCTGCTACATGTTCAACAGTGTAATAGATTCTGTGTCCCACTCTGCTACATGTTCAACAGTGTAATAGATTCTGTCTCCCACTCTGCTACACGTTCAACAGTGTAATAGATTCTGTCTCCCACTCTGCTACATGTTCAACAGTGTAATAGATTCTGTCTCCCACTCTGCTACATGTTCAACAGTGTAATAGATTCTGTCTCCCACTCTGCTACATGTTCAACAGTGTAATAGATTCTGTCTCCCACTCTGCTACATGTTCAACAGTGTAATATATTCTGTCTCCCACTCTGCTACATGTTCAACAGTGTAATAGATTCTGTCTCCCACTCTGCTACATGTTCAACAGTGTAATAGATTCTGTCTCCCACTCTGCTACATGTTCAACAGTGTAATAGATTCTGTCTCCCACTCTGCTACATGTTCAACAGTGTAATAGATTCTGTCTCCCACTCTGCTACATGTTCAACAGTGTAATAGATTCTGTCTCCCACTCTGCTACATGTTCAACAGTGTAATAGATTCTGTCTCCCACTCTGCTACATGTTCAACAGTGTAATAGATTCTGTCTCCCACTCTGCTACATGTTCAACAGTGTAATAGATTCTGTCTCCCACTCTGCTACATGTTCAACAGTGTAATAGATTCTGTGTCCCACTCTGCTACATGTTCAACAGTGTAATAGATTCTGTGTCCCACTCTGCTACATGTTCAACAGTGTAATAGATTCTGTGTCCCACTCTGATACATGTTCAACAGTGTAATAGATTCTGTCTCCCACTCTGCTACATGTTCAACAGTGTAATAGATTCTGTGTCCCACTCTGCTACACGTTCAACAGTGTAATATATTCTGTCTCCCACTCTGCTACATGTTCAACAGTGTAATAGATTCTGTCTCCCACTCTGCTACATGTTCAACAGTGTAATAGATTCTGTGTCCCACTCTGCTACATGTTCAACAGTGTAATAGATTCTGTGTCCCACTCTGCTACATGGTCAACAGTGTAATAGATTCTGTGTCCCACTCTGCTACATGTTCAACAGTGTAATAGATTCTGTGTCCCACTCTGCTACATGTTCAACAGTGTAATAGATTCTGTGTCCCACTCTGCTACATGTTCAACAGTGTAATAGATTCTGTCTCCCACTCTGATACATGGTCAACAGTGTAATAGATTCTGTGTCCCACTCTGATACACGTTCAACAGTGTAATATATTCTGTCTCCCACTCTGCTACACGTTCAACAGTGTAATAGATTCTGTGTCCCACTCTGCTACATGTTCAACAGTGTAATATATTCTGTGTCCCACTCTGCTACACGTTCAACAGTGTAATAGATTCTGTGTCCCACTCTGCTACATGTTCAACAGTGTAATATATTCTGTCTCCCACTCTGCTACACGTTCAACAGTGTAATAGATTCTGTCTCCCACTCTGATACACGTTCAACAGTGTAATAGATTCTGTCTCCCACTCTGCTACATGTTCAACAGTGTAATAGATTCTGTCTCCCACTCTGCTACATGTTCAACAGTGTAATAGATTCTGTCTCCCACTCTGCTACATGTTCAACAGTGTAATATATTCTGTCTCCCACTCTGCTACACGTTCAACAGTGTAATAGATTCTGTCTCCCACTCTGATACACGTTCAACAGTGTAATAGATTCTGTCTCCCACTCTGCTACATGTTCAACAGTGTAATAGATTCTGTCTCCCACTCTGCTACACGTTCAACAGTGTAATAGATTCTGTCTCCCACTCTGCTACATGTTCAACAGTGTAATAGATTCTGTCTCCCACTCTGCTACACGTTCAACAGTGTAATAGATTCTGTCTCCCACTCTGCTACATGTTCAACAGTGTAATAGATTCTGTCTCCCACTCTGCTACATGTTCAACAGTGTAATAGATTCTGTCTCCCACTCTGCTACACGTTCAACAGTGTAATAGATTCTGTCTCCCACTCTGCTACATGTTCAACAGTGTAATAGATTCTGTCTCCCACTCTGCTACATGTTCAACAGTGTAATAGATTCTGTCTCCCACTCTGCTACATGTTCAACAGTGTAATAGATTCTGTGTCCCACTCTGCTACACGTTCAACAGTGTAATAGATTCTGTGTCCCACTCTGCTACACGTTCAACAGTGTAATAGATTCTGTGTCCCACTCTGCTACATGTTCAACAGTGTAATAGATTCTGTCTCCCACTCTGCTACACGTTCAACAGTGTAATAGATTCTGTGTCCCACTCTGCTACACGTTCAACAGTGTAATAGATTCTGTGTCCCACTCTGCTACACGTTCAACAGTGTAATAGATTCTGTGTCCCACTCTGCTACATGTTCAACAGTGTAATAGATTCTGTCTCCCACTCTGCTACACGTTCAACAGTGTAATAGATTCTGTCTCCCACTCTGCTACATGTTCAACAGTGTAATAGATTCTGTCTCCCACTCTGCTACATGTTCAACAGTGTAATAGATTCTGTCTCCCACTCTGCTACACGTTCAACAGTGTAATAGATTCTGTCTCCCACTCTGCTACACGTTCAACAGTGTAATAGATTCTGTCTCCCACTCTGCTACATGTTCAACAGTGTAATAGATTCTGTGTCCCACTCTGCTACATGTTCAACAGTGTAATAGATTCTGTCTCCCACTCTGCTACACGTTCAACAGTGTAATAGATTCTGTCTCCCACTCTGCTACACGTTCAACAGTGTAATAGATTCTGTCTCCCACTCTGCTACATGTTCAACAGTGTAATAGATTCTGTCTCCCACTCTGCTACATGTTCAACAGTGTAATAGATTCTGTCTCCCACTCTGCTACATGTTCAACAGTGTAATAGATTCTGTCTCCCACTCTGCTACATGTTCAACAGTGTAATAGATTCTGTCTCCCACTCTGCTACATGTTCAACAGTGTAATAGATTCTGTGTCCCACTCTGCTACATGTTCAACAGTGTAATAGATTCTGTGTCCCACTCTGATACATGTTCAACAGTGTAATAGATTCTGTCTCCCACTCTGCTACATGTTCAACAGTGTAATAGATTCTGTGTCCCACTCTGCTACACGTTCAACAGTGTAATATATTCTGTCTCCCACTCTGATACATGTTCAACAGTGTAATAGATTCTGTCTCCCACTCTGATACATGTTCAACAGTGTAATAGATTCTGTCTCCCACTCTGATACATGTTCAACAGTGTAATAGATTCTGTCTCCCACTCTGATACATGGTCAACAGTGTAATAGATTCTGTGTCCCACTCTGCTACATGTTCAACAGTGTAATAGATTCTGTGTCCCACTCTGCTACATGTTCAACAGTGTAATAGATTCTGTGTCCCACTCTGCTACATGGTCAACAGTGTAATAGATTCTGTGTCCCACTCTGCTACATGTTCAACAGTGTAATAGATTCTGTGTCCCACTCTGCTACATGTTCAACAGTGTAATAGATTCTGTGTCCCACTCTGCTACATGTTCAACAGTGTAATAGATTCTGTCTCCCACTCTGCTACATGTTCAACAGTGTAATAGATTCTGTGTCCCACTCTGCTACATGTTCAACAGTGTAATAGATTCTGTGTCCCACTCTGCTACATGGTCAACAGTGTAATAGATTCTGTGTCCCACTCTGCTACATGTTCAACAGTGTAATAGATTCTGTGTCCCACTCTGCTACATGTTCAACAGTGTAATAGATTCTGTGTCCCACTCTGCTACATGTTCAACAGTGTAATAGATTCTGTCTCCCACTCTGATACATGGTCAACAGTGTAATAGATTCTGTGTCCCACTCTGATACATGTTCAACAGTGTAATAGATTCTGTCTCCCACTCTGATACATGTTCAACAGTGTAATAGATTCTGTGTCCCACTCTGCTACACGTTCAACAGTGTAATATATTCTGTCTCCCACTCTGCTACACGTTCAACAGTGTAATAGATTCTGTGTCCCACTCTGCTACATGTTCAACAGTGTAATATATTCTGTGTCCCACTCTGCTACACGTTCAACAGTGTAATAGATTCTGTGTCCCACTCTGCTACATGTTCAACAGTGTAATATATTCTGTCTCCCACTCTGCTACACGTTCAACAGTGTAATAGATTCTGTCTCCCACTCTGATACACGTTCAACAGTGTAATAGATTCTGTCTCCCACTCTGCTACATGTTCAACAGTGTAATAGATTCTGTCTCCCACTCTGCTACATGTTCAACAGTGTAATAGATTCTGTCTCCCACTCTGCTACACGTTCAACAGTGTAATAGATTCTGTCTCCCACTCTGCTACATGTTCAACAGTGTAATAGATTCTGTCTCCCACTCTGCTACACGTTCAACAGTGTAATAGATTCTGTCTCCCACTCTGCTACATGTTCAACAGTGTAATAGATTCTGTCTCCCACTCTGCTACATGTTCAACAGTGTAATAGATTCTGTCTCCCACTCTGCTACACGTTCAACAGTGTAATAGATTCTGTCTCCCACTCTGCTACATGTTCAACAGTGTAATAGATTCTGTCTCCCACTCTGCTACATGTTCAACAGTGTAATAGATTCTGTCTCCCACTCTGCTACATGTTCAACAGTGTAATAGATTCTGTGTCCCACTCTGCTACATGTTCAACAGTGTAATAGATTCTGTCTCCCACTCTGCTACATGTTCAACAGTGTAATATATTCTGTCTCCCACTCTGCTACATGTTCAACAGTGTAATAGATTCTGTCTCCCACTCTGCTACATGTTCAACAGTGTAATAGATTCTGTCTCCCACTCTGCTACATGTTCAACAGTGTAATAGATTCTGTCTCCCACTCTGCTACATGTTCAACAGTGTAATAGATTCTGTCTCCCACTCTGCTACATGTTCAACAGTGTAATAGATTCTGTCTCCCACTCTGCTACATGTTCAACAGTGTAATAGATTCTGTCTCCCACTCTGCTACATGTTCAACAGTGTAATAGATTCTGTCTCCCACTCTGCTACATGTTCAACAGTGTAATAGATTCTGTCTCCCACTCTGCTACATGTTCAACAGTGTAATAGATTCTGTCTCCCACTCTGCTACATGTTCAACAGTGTAATAGATTCTGTGTCCCACTCTGCTACATGTTCAACAGTGTAATAGATTCTGTGTCCCACTCTGCTACATGTTCAACAGTGTAATAGATTCTGTGTCCCACTCTGATACATGTTCAACAGTGTAATAGATTCTGTCTCCCACTCTGCTACATGTTCAACAGTGTAATAGATTCTGTGTCCCACTCTGCTACACGTTCAACAGTGTAATATATTCTGTCTCCCACTCTGATACATGTTCAACAGTGTAATAGATTCTGTCTCCCACTCTGATACATGTTCAACAGTGTAATAGATTCTGTCTCCCACTCTGATACATGTTCAACAGTGTAATAGATTCTGTCTCCCACTCTGATACATGTTCAACAGTGTAATAGATTCTGTCTCCCACTCTGATACACGGTCAACAGTGTAATAGATTCTGTCTCCCACTCTGCTACACGGTCAACAGTGTAATAGATTCTGTCTCCCACTCTGCTACATGTTCAACAGTGTAATAGATTCTGTCTCCCACTCTGCTACATGTTCAACAGTGTAATAGATTCTGTCTCCCACTCTGCTACACGTTCAACAGTGTAATAGATTCTGTCTCCCACTCTGCTACACGTTCAACAGTGTAATAGATTCTGTCTCCCACTCTGCTACATGTTCAACAGTGTAATAGATTCTGTCTCCCACTCTGCTACATGTTCAACAGTGTAATAGATTCTGTCTCCCACTCTGCTACATGTTCAACAGTGTAATATATTCTGTCTCCCACTCTGCTACATGTTCAACAGTGTAATAGATTCTGTCTCCCACTCTGCTACATGTTCAACAGTGTAATAGATTCTGTCTCCCACTCTGCTACATGTTCAACAGTGTAATAGATTCTGTCTCCCACTCTGCTACATGTTCAACAGTGTAATAGATTCTGTCTCCCACTCTGCTACATGTTCAACAGTGTAATAGATTCTGTCTCCCACTCTGCTACATGTTCAACAGTGTAATAGATTCTGTCTCCCACTCTGCTACATGTTCAACAGTGTAATAGATTCTGTCTCCCACTCTGCTACATGTTCAACAGTGTAATAGATTCTGTCTCCCACTCTGCTACATGTTCAACAGTGTAATAGATTCTGTCTCCCACTCTGCTACATGTTCAACAGTGTAATAGATTCTGTGTCCCACTCTGATACATGTTCAACAGTGTAATAGATTCTGTCTCCCACTCTGCTACATGTTCAACAGTGTAATAGATTCTGTGTCCCACTCTGCTACACGTTCAACAGTGTAATAGATTCTGTCTCCCACTCTGATACATGTTCAACAGTGTAATAGATTCTGTCTCCCACTCTGATACATGTTCAACAGTGTAATAGATTCTGTCTCCCACTCTGATACATGTTCAACAGTGTAATAGATTCTGTCTCCCACTCTGATACATGGTCAACAGTGTAATAGATTCTGTGTCCCACTCTGCTACATGTTCAACAGTGTAATAGATTCTGTGTCCCACTCTGCTACATGTTCAACAGTGTAATAGATTCTGTGTCCCACTCTGCTACATGGTCAACAGTGTAATAGATTCTGTGTCCCACTCTGCTACATGTTCAACAGTGTAATAGATTCTGTGTCCCACTCTGCTACATGTTCAACAGTGTAATAGATTCTGTGTCCCACTCTGCTACATGTTCAACAGTGTAATAGATTCTGTCTCCCACTCTGCTACATGTTCAACAGTGTAATAGATTCTGTGTCCCACTCTGCTACATGTTCAACAGTGTAATAGATTCTGTGTCCCACTCTGCTACATGGTCAACAGTGTAATAGATTATGTGTCCCACTCTGCTACATGTTCAACAGTGTAATAGATTCTGTGTCCCACTCTGCTACATGTTCAACAGTGTAATAGATTCTGTGTCCCACTCTGCTACATGTTCAACAGTGTAATAGATTCTGTCTCCCACTCTGATACATGGTCAACAGTGTAATAGATTCTGTGTCCCACTCTGATACATGTTCAACAGTGTAATAGATTCTGTCTCCCACTCTGATACATGTTCAACAGTGTAATAGATTCTGTCTCCCACTCTGCTACATGTTCAACAGTGTAATAGATTCTGTGTCCCACTCTGCTACATGTTCAACAGTGTAATAGATTCTGTCTCCCACTCTGATACATGTTCAACAGTGTAATAGATTCTGTGTCCCACTCTGCTACATGTTCAACAGTGTAATAGATTCTGTCTCCCACTCTGCTACATGTTCAACAGTGTAATAGATTCTGTGTCCCACTCTGCTACATGTTCAACAGTGTAATAGATTCTGTCTCCCACTCTGCTACATGTTCAACAGTGTAATAGATTCTGTGTCCCACTCTGCTACATGTTCAACAGTGTAATAGATTCTGTCTCCCACTCTGATACATGTTCAACAGTGTAATAGATTCTGTGTCCCACTCTGCTACACGTTCAACAGTGTAATAGATTCTGTCTCCCACTCTGCTACATGTTCAACAGTGTAATAGATTCTAATAAACATGTGCAGCACAAATGTGTGGTACATTATATTAATGTCAGGGATCTGGCTCAGTAAGAGGTGTTTGTGAGAGATGTGCAAACACTCTTGTCCATGGTTGTTATGATAGCAGACGGTTACCTGATAGTGCTGGTTCTGAATCAGGTTGTCAGCATGACGCTCCTAGAACCACATGAAAAGCAGAAGAATCAAATGACTTTTGTTGTTATGCAGAATTTCTATCAACAGCACGGCTGTATCAGTATCACTATACAGGTCTCTCTGCTGCTGCATGTTACAGTTGTACTGGGAGAGTGACTTAAATACACAAGTTCTGAACAGTGATTAAAGACCTAAGGAATTTATATACATACAGAGCATTAGGAAAGTATTCAGATACCTTGACTTTTTCCACATTTTGTTACATTACAGCCTTATTCTAAAATGGATTAAATATTGTTTTCCCCCTCGTCAATCTACACACAATACCCCATAACGACGAAGAAAAAACAGGTTTTTAGACATTACTGCAAATGTATTACAAATAAAAAACAAATATCACATTTACATAAGTATACAGACCCTTTACTCAATACTTTGTTGAAGCACCTTTGACAGTGATTACAGCTTCGAGTCCTCTTTGGTATGACGCTACAAGCTTGGCACATCTGTATTTGGGGAGTTACTCCCATTCTTCTCTGCAGCTCCTCTCAAGCTCTGTCAGGTTGGATGGGGAGCGTCGCTGCACAGCTATTTTCAGGTCTCTCCAGAGATGTTCGATCGGGTTCAAGTCCGGGCTCTGGCAGGGCCACTCAAGGATATTCAGAGACTTGTCTCAAAGCCACTCCTGTGTTGTCTTGGCTGTGTGCTTAGGGTTGTTGTCCTGTTGAAAGGTGATCCTTCGCCCCAGTCTGAGGTCCTGACCACTCTGGAGCAGGTTTCTTCAAGGATCTCTCTTTACTTTGCTCCGTTCATCTTTCCCTCGATCCTGACTAGTCTCCCAGTCCCTTCCGCTGAAAAACATCCCCACAGCATGATGCGGCCACCACCATGCTTCACAGTAGGGATGGTGCCAGGTTTCCTCCAGACGTGACACCTGGCATTCAGGCCAAAGGGTTCAATCTTGGTTTCATCAGACCAGAGAATCTTGTTCCTCATGGTCTGAGAGTCTTTAGGTGCCTTTTGGCAAACTACAAGCGTGCTGTCATGTTGTCACGCCCTGATCTGTTTCACCTGTCCTTGTTATTGTTTCCACCCCCTCCAGGTGTCGCTTATTGTCCCCAGTGTATTTATCCCTGTGTTTCCTGTCTCTCTGTGCCAGTTCATCTTGTTTCGTTAGGCAAGTCAACCAGCGTGTTTTCCCATACTCCTTTTGCTATTCTCCTTTTTCTAGTCCTCCTGGTTTTGACCCTTGCCTGTTTCTGCATTCTGCCTGCCTTGACCACGAGCTTGTCTGCCACTTTGTACCTCCTGGACTCTGATCTGGTTTTGACCTTTTTGCCTGTCCATGACCATTCTCTTGCCTACCCCTTTGGATTATTAAACATTGTCAGACTCTAACCATCTGCCTCCTGTGTCTGCATCTGGGTCTCGCCTTGATACATGTGCCTTATACTAAGGAGTGGCTTCCATAAAGGCCTGATCGGTGGAGTGCTGCAGAGATGGTTGTCCTTCTGGAAGGTTCTTCCATCTCCACAGAGGAACTCTGGAGCTCTGTCAGAGTGACCATCGGGTTCTTCGTCACCTCCCTGACCAAGGCCCTTCTCCACCAATTGCTCAGTTTGGCCGGGTGGCCAAGTCTAGGAAGAGTCTTAGTGGTTCCAAACTTCTTCTATTTAAGAATGATGGAGGCCACTGTGTTCTTGGGGACCTTCAATGCTGCAGACATTTTTTGGTACCCTTCCCCAGATCTGTGCCTCGACACAATCCTGTCTCAAAGCTCTACGGACAATTCCTTTGACCTCATGGCGTGGCTTTTGCTCTGACATGCACTGTCAACAGTGGGTCCTTATATAGACAGGTGTGCCTTTCTAAATCATGTCCAATCAATTGAATTTACCACAGGTGAACTCCAATCAAGTTGTAGAAACATCTCAAGGATGATCAATGGAAACAGAACTAAACTAAACTAACAGAACTAAAACTAAAAACGAATTTCATCCATTTTAGAATAAGCATGTAACGTAACAAAATATGGAAAAAGTCAAGGGGTCTGAATACTTTCCAAATGCACAGTACATATACAGTGGGGAGAACAAGTATTTGATACACTGCCGATTTTGCAGGTTTTCCTACTTATAAAGCATGTAGAGGTCTGTAATTTTTATCATAGGTACACTTCAACTGTGAGAGACGGAATCTAAAACAAAAATTCAGAAAATCACATTGTATGATTTTTAAGTAATTAATTTGCATTTTATTGCATGACATAAGTATTTGATCACCTACCAACCAGTAAGAATTCCGGCTCTCACAGACCTGTTCGTTTTTCTTTAAGAAGCACTCCTGTTCTCCACTCATTACCTGTATTAACTGTACCTGTTTGAACTCGTTACCTGTATAAAAAGACACCTGTCCACACACTCAATCAAACAGACTCCAACCTCTCCACAATGGCCAAGACCAGAGAGCTGTGTAAGGACATCAGGGATAAAATTGTAGACCTGCACAAGGCTGGGATGGGCTACAGGACAATAGGCAATCAGCTTGGTGAGAAGGCAACAACTGTTGGCGCAATTATTAGAAAATGGAAGAAGTTCAAGATGACGGTCAATCACCCTCGGTCTGGGGCTCCATGCAAGATCTCACCTCGTGGGACATCAATGATCATGAGGAAGGTGAGGGATCAGCCCAGAACTACACGGCAGGACCTGGTCAATGACCTGAAGAGAGCTGGGACCACAGTCTCAAAGAAAACCATTAGTAACACACTACGCCGTCATGGATTAAAATCCTGCAGCGCACGCAATGTCCCCCTGATCAAGCCAGCGCATGTCCAGGCCCGTCTGAAGTTTGCCAATGACCATCTGGATGATCCAGAGGAGGAATGGGAGAAGGTCACGTGGTCTGATGAGACAAAAATAGAGCTTTTTGGTCTAAACTCCACTCGCCGTGTTTGGAGGAAGAAGAAGGATGAGTACAACCCCAAGAACACCATCCCAACCGTGAAGCATGGCGGTGGAAACATCATTCTTTGGGGATGCTTTTCTGCAAAGGGGACAGGACGACTGCACCGTATTGAGGGGAGGATGGATGGGGCCATGTATCGCGAGATCTTGGCCAACAACCTCCTTCCCTCAGTAAGAGCATTGAAGATGGGTCGTGGCTGGGTCTTCCAGCATGACAACGACCCGAAACACACAGCCAGGGCAACTAAGGAGTGGCTCCGTAAGAAGCATCTCAAGGTCCTGGAGTGGCCTAGCCAGTCTCCAGACCTGAACCCAATAGAAAATCTTTGGAGGGAGCTGAAAGTCCGTATTGCCCAGCGACAGCCCCGAAACCTGAAGGACCTGGAGAAAGTCTGTATGGAGGAGTGGGCCAAAATCCCTGCTGCAGTGTGTGCAAACCTGGTCAAGAACTACAGGAAACGTATGATCTCTGTAATTGCAAACAAAGGTTTCTGTACCAAATATTAAGTTCTGCTTTTCTGATGTATCAAATACTTATGTCATGCAATAAAATGCAAATTAATTACTTAAAAATCATACAATGTGATTTTCTGGATTTTTGTTTTAGATTCCGTCTCTCACAGTTGAAGTGTACCTATGGTAAAAATTACAGACCTCGACATGCTTTGTAAGTAGGAAAACCTGCAAAATCGGCAGTGTATCAAATACTTGTTCTCCCCACTGTATATGCATTGCCTTCATAATCAGCAGTAGGAAAGGTTTGCATTAACATGAAGTGGGCTCAAATTGCACAATTTATATATTTTAGAGCAATGAAAAAGACATGTCATGACATAATTAAATGACCACCACAGTTTTAAATGTATTTCATGGCTTATTCTAATCTGTCCAGTTAGATGCACCCATACACGGATCATTTCTGTCTTTTGTTCCGCTATATTTTCTCCTCTTCAACCACACTGCAGATCTAAAGGGTGCATATGCCTTATTATACAATCTTATATCCATATACATGTGTCTGTTGTGTTTGTTGAATGGTTGAAAGCAATGTGCCTGTGTTTTAGCAGGAGTGTGGAGTAGAGCAGTAGAACAGTAGAACAGGCGATTGCTGCTGGCAGAGGAGAGAAGTTCAGCTGAATGGGAAACGTCCAGGGAATTGGGAGCATGAGGCAGGGTTGCTTGGCAACATGTGTCTGCTCACTTCAGCTGGAAGCTGGACAACCAGGATATACAGCCCCTAGTCAGTAACATCCCAGCTGGGCCAAACACTGATAGCCCCAACACTGTTCTAAAGCTTTCCATGACATTTACAGGCAAGGATCCTGTTTGGTTATTTTATGGAAATAGAAGAACAGGACAATGACGTGTACTAAACCAATCACATGAAAGAGAGTGAACATGAACATCCTTCTCTGATATGACACAGCAAAAGGAAACTGCCTGGTGAAATGTAGTGAACGTGTGTACACTGTATACTATGTTGACTGTACAGGTTTGTAAATGTTTTACCGTGAACTCCTTTAAGTTCTCGTGTTTCCTCGGGTCGTCAGGGCTGGGCTGGTCCCGTCCACACAGGCGGTTGTACGTCCACACACACAGGTACCACACTGACTTGGGGCTGGGGACAATGTTGAAGGGCGGCGGGAGAGTTCCTCCCTCGTCAAAATAACTCATCCACAGCTTGGTGCGGGCAAACTTCCATTCAATGTCCGCATGGTCCTGTGCAAGGGCATTTAGATATTAACCTCTCTAGGGTATGTGGGACGCTAACGTCCCACTTGGCCAAAAGCCAGTAAAAATGCAGCGAGCCAAATTCAAATATATTACTATAAAAATCAATCTTTCATGAAATCACACATGAAAGACACCAAATTAAAGCTACACATGTTGTGAATCCAGCCAACATGTCTGATTTCAAAAAGGATTTACGGCGAAAGCACACCAAACGATTATGTTAGGTCAGTACATAGCCACAGAAAAACACAGCCATTTTCCCAGCCAAAGATAGGAGTCACAAAAAGCAGAAATAGAGATAAAATGAATCACTAACCTTTGATGATCTTCATCAGATGACACTCATAGGACATCATGTTACACAATACATGTATGTTTTGTTCGATAATGTGCATATTTATATCCACAAATCTCAGTTTACATTGGCGCCATGTTCAGAAATGCCTCCAAAATATCCAGAGAAATTGCAGCGAGCCACATCAAATAACAGAAATACTCATCAAAACTTTGATGAAAGATACATGTTTTACATAGAATTAAAGAAACACTTGTTCGTAATGCAACCGCTGTGTCAGATTTCAAAAAAACTTTACGGAAAAAGCAAACCATGCAATAATCTGACACGGCGCTCAAATATAAACAACATTTCTCCGCCATGTTGGAGTCAACAGAAATACAAAATTACATCATAAATATTCCCTTACCTTTGATGATCTTCATCAGAATGCACTCCCAGGAATCCTACTTCCACAATAAATTGTTGTATTGTTCGATAATGTCCATTAATTATGTCCATTAAGTAGCTACTTTTGCTAGCACGTTTAGTACACATGTCCAAACGCTCGCGCAGGTCCCGCATAACGTCGGACAAAAACTTAAAAAAGTTATATTACAGGTCGAATAAACTTGTCAAACTAAGTAGAGAATCAATCTTCAGGATGTTGTTATCATAAATATTCAATAACTTTCCAACCGGAGAATTCCTTTGTGTCTACAGAAGTAATGGAACGCAAGGCGATATCATGTGGAATGCGCCTGACCAGGAACTGGCTCTCTGCCAGACCACTGACTGAAACACCTCCCATCCAGCCCCACATCACAGTAGAGGCTTCATTCAACGTTCTACAGACTGTTGACATCTAGTGGAAGGCGTAGGAAGTGCAAACAGATCCATATCTTACTGGGATTTGAATAGGCGATGAGTTGAAAATCGACCAGCCTCAGAATTCTCACTTCCTGTTTGGATTTTTCCTCAGGTTTTTGCCTGCCATATGAGTTATGTTATACTCACAGACATAATTCAAACAGTTTTAGAAACTTCAGAGTGTTTTATATCCAATAGTAATAATAATATGCATATAGTAGCATCTGGGACAGAGTAGGAGGCAGTTCACTCTGGGCACGCTATTCATCCAAAGTGAAAATGCTGCCCCCTATCCTAGAGAAGTTAAAGGAGGTTGAGTATTCACTAGCAGAATTGAAACTCTTAAATCCTATTCAGTCACCATTATTATCATTGAGAGTGATGACAACCCACTTAATAGCAGGGCAAAAATACTTGTTTCCTCATCCTGTAGTTACATCCTGTCTCCCCTTCCATAGATGTGCCTCAGGCAATGAGCTGTTGTCTGAGTGGAGGGGTGAGGGTTTGGTTGGTTGATCAAAGGACCTGTGTGTGTGTGTGTTGTGTACTTAGGTTTTTTCCCACAGCTCCCAGGGAGAGTGATACATGGGCGGAAGGCCTCTATCCTCGTCTTACATAAAGCTCTGGCAGAAAGGTTACACGGAGGAAAATAAAGGACAATAATATGTCTCTGTGTGATGCAGCACCAGAAAAATACAGACTCTCTGAGGTAAAAACTATCACCTTCAATAAAACCTTCATGATCTACAATATATTTTATGACAATTACTCATCCGGTTCTTATTCCTGCAGAGAGTGAGAGACGCCTTGCATAACTTCTGGAGATCAACTGCAAGACACGCATGCTCAGCATGCAGCAGAAGCAGTGATCATTATTCGGTTTTACCCATACGCACCAGCAAGAACTCCACAAAAAAAGATGGCCATCCCACTGGGCGTCAATTCAATGTCTATTCCACGTTGGTTCAACGTAATTGAATTGAAATGACGTGGAAACAACGCTGATTCAACCAGTGTGTAACCAGTGGGATGTGAGTTCCCGTCATACAGGAGCTAGCAGACAGCTGTGTGTGTGTGTGTGTGTGTGTGTGTGTCTGACTCACAGCGATGAGCTGATAGGAGTTATTCATCATGGCGATGAGCATGTTGAGCAGCACCACCAGGGAGATAACGTTGTAGGTACCGAACATGGTGGCTCCCACAAACTCTGTGAACTCATGGCGTGCCTTCACGTTGGTCACGTACAGGTTGAGCAGGCCGAATATCGACCAGAACAGGGACTGCAGCGTCTCAAACAGCCTGGGAAAGAACACGATACAGAGACAGAGGGAGACTTTCTTTGAGTTTTGTGTTTTTCTACAAAACCCTTTATTTGGACTTTGATGAGCCAGAAACGATTACCATAGTCCTGTAAGCTGCAAATGCAGGGTTGCCAACAAAGAGCAAGGATTAGAAATCCAGACAGCAGAAGCCTTTGAATCCTAAACTGATATTTTGCATTACAGTAACTCAATGAACCACTAAAACCTCCAAAAACAGATGGAGGCGAGAGATACAAACTGCTCATTCTCCAGAATGACTCAGGGGCTGGAGGAAGCAAATGAGATTTAGTGCACTGCAATATATTTTATTCATTACGGGAGAGGGAGAGGATTATGTGTATACTGTAAGTTTCTCTGTGAAACATCGGGACAAATGAAAAGGGCTTTTCTATTGTAATAGGTATTGGAGTATAAGACCTTGTTTTGTACCTGCCACCCTCTTCCTGCTCCTCTTCCCAAACAGTTCTGTCTATTTACATCTCTTCATATTCTCCTCCTCTCTCAATTTATTTCAAGCTCCTTCCTCTACCCTCCTCCCTCTACCCTCCTTCCTCTACCCTCCTCCCTCTACCCTCCTCCCTCTACCCTCCTTCCTCTACCCTCCTCCCTCTACCCTCCTCCCTCTACCCTCCTTCCTCTACCCTCCTCCCTCTACCCTTCTTCCTCTACCCTCCTTCCTCTACCCTCCTCCCTCTACCCTCCTCCCTCTACCCTCCTTCAGCTACCCTCCTCCCTCTACCCTCCTTCCTCTACCCTCCTCCCTCTACCCTCCTCCCTCTACCCTCTTCCCTCTACCCTCCTCCCTCTACCCTCCTCCCTCTACCCTCCTTCCTCTACCCTCCTCCCTCTACCCTCCTCCCTCTGCCCTCCTTCCTCTACCCTCCTCCCTCTACCCTCCTCCCTCTACCCTCCTCCCTCTACCCTCCTTCCTTTACCCTCCTCCCTCTACCCTCCTTCCTCTACCCTCTTCCCTCTACCCTCCTCCCTCTACCCTCCTCCCTCTACCCTCTTCCCTCTACCCTCTACCCTCCTTCAGCTACCCTCCTCCCTCTACCCTCCTTCCTCTACCCTCCTCCCTCTATCCTCCCTCTTCCCTCTTCCCTCTACCCTCCTCCCGTCTACCCTCCTTCCTCCTCCCGTATACCCTCCTCCGCTCTACAGTCTACACTCCATTCTTCTACCGCTCCTCCGTCTACACTACTCCCTCTACCCTCCCCAGCTACCCTCCTCCCTCTACCCTCCTCCCTCTACCCTCCCACCTATACCCTCCTCCCTCTACCCTCCTCCCGTCTACCCTCCTCCCTCTACCCTCTTCAGCTCTACCCTCCTCCCTATACCCTCCTCCCTATACCCTCCTCCGTCTACAGTACTCCCTCTACCCTCATACCCTACTACCCTCTACCGTCTTCCCTATTCCAGCTCTATCCTCTTCCCTCTACCCTCTTCCCTCTACCCTACCTCCCTCTACCGTCATACGTCTACCCTCCATTCCTCTACCCTCCTACCTATACCCTCCATCCCTATACACTCATTCCGTCTACACTACTCCGTCTACCGCTCATTCCTTTACCGCTCCTCCGTATACACTCATTCCTCTACCCTATTCCCTCTACCCTCATCCCTCTACCCTCCTCCCTCTACAGTCTTCACTCTACCCTATACCCTCCTTCAGCTACCCATCATCCCTATACACTCACTTCATCTACCATCCTCCAGTATATCATCCCTCTACCATCCTCCCTCTACACTCCTTCCTCCATCCATCTACCCATCATCCATCCATACATACTCCCTCTACCGCTCATCCCTCTACCCTCTACCCTCCTTCCTCTACCCTCCTCCCTCTACCCTCCTCCCTCTACCCTCCTTCAGCTACCCTCCTCCCTCTACCCTCCTCCCTCTACCCTCCCCCCTATACCCTCCTCCCTCTACCATCATCCATATACATTCCATCTACCCTCTTCCATCTACCCTCCTCCCTCTACCCTCCTCCCTCTTCCCTCTACCCTCCTCCCTCTACCTTCTTCCCTCTTCCCTCTATCCTCTTCCCTCTACCCTCTTCCCTCTACCCTCCTCCCTCTACCCTCCTCCCTCTACCCTCCTTCCTCTACCCTCCTCCCTCTACCCTCCTCCCTCTACCCTCCTTCCTCTACCCTCCTCCCTCTACCCTCCTTCCTTTACCCTCCTCCCTCTACCCTCTACCCTCCTTCCTCTACCCTCTTCCCTCTACCCTCCTCCCTCTACCCTCCTCCCTCTACCCTCTTCCCTCTACCCTCTACCCTCCTTCAGCTACCCTCCTCCCTCTACCCTCCTTCCTCTACCCTCCTCCCTCTATCCTCCCTCTACCCTCCTCCCTCTACCCTCCTTCCTCCTCCCTCTACCCTCCTCCCTCCTCCCTCCTCCCTCTACCCTCCTCCCTCTACCCTCTACCCTCCTTCCTCTACCCTCCTCCCTCTACCCTCCTCCCTCTACCCTCCTTCAGCTACCCTCCTCCCTCTACCCTCCTCCCTCTACCCTCCCCCCTATACCCTCCTCCCTCTACCCTCCTCCCTCTACCCTCTTCCCTCTACCCTCCTCCCTCTACCCTCCTCCCTCTTCCCTCTACCCTCCTCCCTCTACCTTCTTCCCTCTTCCCTCTATCCTCTTCCCTCTACCCTCCTCCCTCTACCCTCCTCCCTCTACCCTCCTCCCTCTACCCTCTTCCCTCTACCCTCCTCCCTCTACCTTCCTCCCTCTACCCTCTTCCCTCTACCCTCCTCCCTCTACCCTCTTCCCTCTACCCTCCTCCCTCTACACTCCTCCCTCTACCCTCTTCCCTCTACCCTCTTCCCTCTACCCTCCTCCCTCTACACTCCTACCCCTACCCTCCTCCCTCTACCCTCCTCCCTCTACCCTCCTTCTACTTCTCCACTCCCTTCCTTGTCTCAGAATGTACTGGTCCCGTCCATCTCTTTATACACCCTTCTTTCTGTTTATCCAAAGCCCTCCTTTGTCACTACACAGTATTTGTCTTTCTCCGTTCTCATATCCCCAGGACAAAGGGTCTCAGATGACTCACGTAGAGAAGGCGTTGTTCTGCTTCTCACAGCGGATGCCCTTGCAGTTGTTGGGCTCGTCCGAAGCCTTGGTCTCGTAGTAGAAGTACAGCTGGTTGAGCCCGTTGGCGAAGGCCAGCAGCACCAGGCAGTAGATGAAGAGGAACTTGAGGATGTCCAGCAGCATGCGTCCCAGGGAGATCTGCAGAGGCCCCAGGTGGGAGTTGGCTGTGAACAGGGAGATGAGGCGCAGGGAGCTGAAGATGTTGGCGATAGCAAACAGGGCCTCGGCTATCAGCGTTGGGTGCCACATCTCCCATTCCTCCCTCGGCCGAGAGCTGTTGTACTGTTGTGGAGACGAGAGAGAGAGAGAGAGCTGTTGTACTGTTATGGAGACAAGAGAGAGAGAGAGAGCTGTTGTACTGTTATGGAGACAAGAGAGAGAGAGAGAGAGAGAGAGCTGCTGTACTGTTGTGGAGACGAGAGAAAGAGCTGTTGTACTCTTGTGGAGACGAGAGAAAGAGCTGTTGTACTGTTGTAGAGACAAGAGAGAGAAAGAGCTGTTGTACTGTTGTAGAGACAAGAGAGAGAGAGAGCTGTTGTACTGTTGTAGAGACAAGAGAGAGAGAGAGCTGTTGTACTGTTGTAGAGACAAGAGAGAGAGAGAGATGTTGTACTGTTGTAGAGACAAGAGAGAGAGAGAGCTGTTGTACTGTTGTAGAGACAAGAGAGAGAGAGCTGCTGTACTGTTGTAGAGACAAGAGAGAGAGAGCTGCTGTACTGTTGTGGAGACAAGAGAGAGAGAGAGCTGTTGTATTGTTGTGGAGACAAGAGAGAGAGAGAGAGAGAGAGAGAGAGAGAGAGAGAGAGAGAGAGAGAGAGAGAGAGAGAGAGAGAGAGAGAGAGAGAGAGAGAGAGAGAGAGAGAGAGAGAGAGAGAGAGCGCTGTTATGGAGACGAGAGAGAGAGAGAGCGCTGTATTGGAGACGAGAGAGAGAGCGCTGTTATGGAGACGAGAGAGAGAGAGCTGCTGTACTGTTGTGGAGACAAGAGAGAGAGAGCTGCTGTACTGTTGTGGAGACGAGAGAGAGAGAGAGAGAGAGAGAGAGAGAGAGAGAGAGAGAGAGAGAGAGAGAGAGAGAGAGAGAGAGAGAGAGAGAGAGAGAGAGAGAGAGAGAGAGAGAGAGAGAGAGAGAGAGCGCTGTTATGGAGACGAGAGAGAGAGAGAGCGCTGTATTGGAAACGAGAGAGAGAGAGAGCGCTGTATTGGAAACGAGAGAGAGAGCGCTGTTATGGAGACGAGAGAGAGAGAGAGCTGTTGTACTGTTGTGGAGACGAGAGAGAGAGAGAGAGCTGTTATGGAGATGAGAGAGAGAGAGAGAGAGCTGTTTTACTGTTGTGGAGACAAGAGAGAGGCAGAGAGAGTACTGTTAGCTACATGTCAGAAGGCCACGGTTATGTTGGAATGTGTATGTTGGCAAGAATAAATAGACAGGAATTTCTTAACCCTCACAATAGCATCAACTCATCTTGAAAAAATACACGTACCTTGAAGTAAGCAACTAGTTTCAGTGAGATAGTGGCCAAGTAGAGAGAGTTCATGGCAAAGTCCATCAGGTTCCACCAGTCATGGACGTACTCAGTGAAACCGCCATCCCACATCTCCTTTATCTCAGCCCAGATAAAGCCTTAAGGGCAGACAGGTGTCAGTCAGTAAGGCATGTGACATTGCACACTGCAATTAATGGCACCTGTCACAATAGTTTTACAGTGTAAACGTTTAACTAGTCCAAATCAGAAACAGATTAACTGCAGCAAAATTCAGCATTGCATTTCTCAATATCCACCCAATTACACGTTAGAACCTGTTAGAGTGGTTTCTAACGATAAAGTTAGCTCTCCCCAGTCATCTTTTCGCCCCCCACCCCATCCCTCTGCTCACCCAGCACCCAGGGAAGGATCATCCACTCCACCACGGTGGGCGGTGGGCCCTGGACGTGCAGGTCTGTTCTCACGATGCGCTGGGAGGCCAGGAGGAGGAGGAAAAGGAAAGTCAGGTAGGAGGCTGTGTGGCAGATGAACTTGATGAAGGGCTTCTTGATGAAGAGGCCCAGGGCACTCCTGGGGGCCAGCAGGTAGACCAGGGAGAAGATGGGGAAGAGCAGGCCGATGGTGAAGCAGGTGACCAGCTTGACCGCCCAGTGGCGTCTGCGCCACCCCGGGAAACCGTCATACCACAGGGTGGCCAGGAGCTGCTGGCAGTTTGGCTGGGACACAAACTGGAGAGGAAGACAGTGACAGATACAGGAAGAAGATCCATAAGGGAAATCAAAACAATAGTATCAGACTGGGCCAGTGTTGTACAGAGTGTTGTACGTCCAACCACCAAGAAATTCCAAAAATCGAATACAATAGAAGCATACCGGGGTGGATATCGTACATATCTTTAATATGCTTCTGCCACGTAGTGCTTCAGATATAAAGGCAATGTGTACTACGTAAAGTCCCAGGCTCTCGCCAACTTTCCTGCAGTAAAACTAACTTCCCTGTGTTAGTACCTGGAGCTAACCTCCCACATATGACCTCTGACCTTGACACAGCACAGGAAAAAAAAGGGGGCGGAGGTCGGGCTGCCTTCTGAGAATTCATTGGCGAGTGAGTAAACTTCCACTGCCATCCGTTCTATTGGCCAACGTGCAATCAATGGAAAATAAATGGATAACCTACAATCAAGATTATACTATCAACGGGACATTAAAAACTGCAATATCTTATGTTTCACAGAGCTGTGGCTGAACGACGACACAGATAATATAGAGCTGGAGGGATTTTCCATGTACCGGCAGGACAGAGAAGCTACATCTGGTAAGACGAGGGGCGGGGGAGTGTGTCTATTTGTCACTAACAGCTGGTGCACGATGTCTAATATTAAAGATGTCTCTAGGTATTGCTCGTCTGACGTAGAGTACCTTATGATAAGCTGTAGACCACACTATCTAAGAAGAGACTTCTCATCTATATTATTCGTAGCCGTCTATTTACCACCACAAACCGATGCTGGCACTAAGACGCACTCAACCAGGTGTATAAGGCCATAAGCAAACAAGAAAATGCTCATCCAGAAGCGGCGCTCCTAGTGGCCGGAGACTTTAATGCAGGCAAACTTAAATCAGTTTTACCTAATTTCTACCAGCATGTCACATGTGCAACCAGAGGAAAAAAACTCTAGACCAGCTTCACTCCACACACAGAGATGCATACAAAGCTCTCCCCCGACCTCAATTTGGCGAATCTGACCATAATTCAAGCTTCCTGATTCTTGCTTACAAGCAAAAACTAAAGCAGGAAGTACCAGTGACTCGCTCAATACGGAAGTGGTCAGATGACGCGGATGCTACGCTACAGGACTGTTTTGCTAGCACAGACTGGAATATGTTCCGGGATTCATCAAATGGCATTGAGGAGAATACCACCTCAGTCATCGGCTTCATCAATAAGTGCATCGGCGACGTCTACCCCACAGTAACCGTACGTACATATCCCAACCAGAAGCCATGGATTACAGGCAACATCCGCATCAAGCTAAAGGCTAGAGCTGCCACTTTCAAGGAGCGGGACACTAATCCGGACGCTTATAAGAAATCCCTCTATGCCCTCAGACGAACCATCAAACAAGCAAAGCGTCAATACAGGATTAAGATTGAATCCTACTACACTGGCTTTGATGCTCGTTGGATGTGGCAGGGCTTGAAAACTATTATGGACTACAAAGGCAAACCCAGCTGCGAGTTGCCCAGTGATGCGAGCCTACCAGCGAGCGAAATGCTTTTTACGCTCGCTTCGAGCCAAGCAACACTGAAGCATGCATGAGAGCACCAGCTGTTTTGGAAGACTGTGTGATAACGCTCTAGGTAGCCGATGAGAGCAAGACCTTTAAACAGGTCAACATTCACAAAGCCACGGGGCCAGACGGATTACCAGGACCTGTACTCAAAGCATGCGCGATCAACTGTCAAGTGTCTTCAGTGACATTTTCAACCTCTCCCTAACCGAGTCTGTAATACCTACATGTTTCAAGCAGACCAGCATAGTCCCTGTGCCCAAGGAAGCGAAGATAATCTTCCTAAATGATTACCGCCCCGTAGCACTCATGTCGGTAGCCATGAGCTTTGAAAGGCTGGTCATGGCTCACATCAAAAGCATCCTCCCGGAAACCCTAGACCCACTCCAATTCACATACCGCTCCAAAAGATCCACAGATGACACAATCTCAATTGCACTCCATACTGTCCTTTCCCACCCGTACAAAAGGAACACCTATGTGAGAATGCTGTTAATTGACTACAGCTCAGCTTTCAACACCATAGTGCCCACGAAGCTCATCACTAAGCTAAGGACCCTGGGACTAATCACCTCCCTCTCCAACTGGATCCTGGACTTCCTGACGGGCCGCCCCCAGGTGGTAAGGGTAGGCAACAACATGTCTAATACGCTGATCCTCAACAATGGGGCCCCTCAGGGGTGTGTGCTTAGTCCCCTCCTGTACTCCCTGTTCAAACATGACTCCAACACCATCATTAAGTTTGCTGACGACACAACAGTAGTAGGCCTGATCACCAACAATGATTAGACTGTATGGAGGAGGTCAGGACAACAACCTCTCCCTCAATGTGAGCAAGACAAAAGAGCTGATCGTGAACTACAGGAAAAGGCGGGCCGAACAGGCCCCCATTAACATCGACGGCCCAGAGGAAAGCCCAAAAAATGGTCAAAGACTCCAGTCACCCAAGTCATAGACTGTTTTCTCTGCTATCGCACGGCAAGCTGTACCGGAACGCCAAGTCTAGGTCCAAAAGGCTCCTTAACAGCTTCTACCCCCAAGCCATAAGACTGCTGAACAATTAATCAAATGGCCACCTGGACTGTTTACATTGACACCCCCCCCTTTGTTTTTACACTGCTGCTACTTGCTGTTTATTATCTATGCATGGTCACTTTCTCCCTACCTACATGTACAAATTCCTCACCTGACCTGTATCCCTGCACATTGACTCGGTACTGGTACCCCCAGTATATAGCCTCGCTATTGTTACTTTATTATGTTACTTTTTATCATTTGTTACTTTAGTTTATTAGATAAATATTTTCTTAACTCTTTCTTGACCTGCACTGTTGGTTAAGGACTTGTAAGTAAGCATTTCACGGTAAGGTCTACATATGTTGTGTTCGGCGCATGTGACAAATAAAGTTTGATTTGATTTGATTGTGGATGCATAGGGATGAGAGACCAACGTCCCGATTTTAACGACTTTACTAACTGTGGCATGCTGGGTAACCAGTCCCAGCAGAGCAGCTGATTCTATCAAGTCCAAACAGTAGTTCCCCCTCCTCCCTGATGTGTGAATATTTGATGCACATGCTGAATTCAACTAGTTTAACCCTGCTGTCCTCCCACCGCCCCCATGTCCCCTGAATTCTCCCTGACAACCAGGCCCTCAACTCCCACGTGAATGTGCTGTCCTTGTCTGCACATAATCTACATTCATCTCTGAACCATCTACCTCTAGAATGATTGCTGTTTTGAATAAGGTAACTTTAACCAACCATAAGATGTCCAAATGCTGACTGAACTGAGAGTGTTGCTGACTGTCGGGGTCTGAGGATGAAGGATGAAAGAGCTGTAGCCTACTTGCTGACCGAGGCATGATTATTCTACCTGGCCTTTTCCCCACTGTGGTTGGTTAGGTTCTCTTAACAGCCCCGCAGAGCTGGATAAGACTGAGAATTTATTACACTGCAGAGAGAAATACAGTATTCAGCTCACAACAAAGGAGCAGCCAAATGCCAGCATTCCAATCAAGAGGAGTGTGTGCGTGTCTGTATGTGATTGAGGATGAGTGTGTGCTTTTGTTTGTCCCACACATATGTGAGGGTGTGTTTGTCAGACCTCTCCCGGGGTACAAAAGGGAAGGAAAGACAGCGTGCCAAATGTATTTTATACCAACAAAAAGAAGCAGCACAATGGCAGAATTCTCAGTGGTATAGTAAACTGTGAATAGATCCCTTTAGTTGGCAATGAGAGAACACAAGCCAGCTGATCACCCAAGCTCTCGACTTGCCTGTGTCTCATTTCATTAGACTTAAAACGCTGTGACTCACTTCTACATGCTATTCCTGTAGATATTTTTTATAAATAGATGGTGAGATGACTACAATTTCTGACACAACTCAAATTGGTCCTGTTATCACTGTTCAATATCAAGACGATTTGAATTAAAGTGCTCGACCATCAAGCTTCCATTGTCTACAACAGATCTCTTCTAGTCACTGCTCTCTTCTCAAATGTCAGGTTCATTTCCTCTAGTGTGCTAGATTATTATTAGTCAAGTGTTTTGCCACTGTCACTGGCAGCAACTGACATTTTGCTGCATAAAGAAATATCCTAGGAAACAACGCATGGAAATTCATCATTGGCACTCTAGTGATTTTATCACAAGCATACAGGAAGATGTGCTTGTTGAAATAGGTAACAGTGCCAGCATACTGCCCAGTGAGCACTTCACCTGATACAGTGCCAATCCATTCAGCTAAGGACACCCTCACTATACCAGACAGACATCTTCTGCATGGCCCTCTCTCCTCTCCCCCTCACCTCTTTCTGGTGGTACTTGATGGCCAGTTTGAGCTTGGCCAGGTCGCGGCAGTCCTTTGGGTCCAGCTCCTCACTGAGGTAGTCACGGTGGTTGAGGATGGTCTCCAGCTCTCTGGAGCTCCTGGCCTGGTCCAGCAGGTCCTTGGCAAACAGCTTACACTGTTGGGACAGCTCCTCGTATTCCTGACGGAACTCATTCTCCACCTGGAAGAGTCATAAACTAGTTAAAACCCCTTTATAAACCCTTCATAAATCCTTAACACTACTGGGACAGCTCCTGGTAATCCTGACAGAGCTCGTTCCCCACCTTGAAGAGTCATAAACTAGTTAAAACCCCTTTATAAACCCTTCATAAATCCTTAACACTACTGGGACAGCTCCTGGTAATCCTGACAGAGCTCGTTCCCCACCTTGCTCAGTTCTTTCAGCTCCCAGCCCAGGCGGAAGGCGGTCAGGATGGGGTCTTCGCTGGACAGGGCAATGAGGGACGGGCTGGCTAGAGTCTTGTAGACATTGAGGCGAGAGCGGGAGTGGCGCAGGCTGTCCACCTCGGAGCTGGACACGCACGCCACGCAGTCACAGCGGATCTGGTGTGGCCGGGGGATGGTGACTTTGCGCTGGACCAGCAGCTTGATGATCTCGTAGTTGTTGGTGTGAGCTGCCAGCATGATGGGTGTGATGTCAGGGGTAAACTCTGAGAACTGGGTATCCATCATCAGGTTGGGCACCTGGAGAAGAGAACAGGGGGTTGGGGTGGAGAGGGATTAATGAATGCCCCAGGCAAGAGCATAACCTGTATAACTTACATAACATGTATATAACCGGGAGAACATATAGTACGTAACATATATATAACCAGGAGAACATATACATAACATGTAACCATCATGCTAGTTGGGCTACAGTAAGGACTAGGCAACTAGCTGAAATGTGCTCCTAAGGTCCTCCTTACCTGTTTCTCTCCACTGGGCCTGCGGTGGGACAGCAGCAGCTCCACGGCGCCCACCACCTCCTTGCGGATGGCGTAGAGCAGCGCGTCGCCCACGTGCACGCCGTGGTTGAGCAGCAGCTCCATCACCTCCAGGTTTTCATTCTCGATGGCGATGAGCAGCGCGCTGCGCCCCAGCGGGTCCAGGCAGTTCACGTTGATGTTGTAGTAAATCTCCGCCTCCTGCAGGGCCAGCTTCACCCCGGCATAGTCGCCCTTCTCCACCGCCGTCAGGTACGCCCGCTCCTCCGCTGACAGCTCCGCTTCCGCCCGCACGATCTGCAGCGGGATGCGGTCGCGGTACGGTGAGTAGCTCGCCTTCTTGTAGTACAGCTGGGCCATGGGATTCATCATGTGCACACAGTCAGCGTCACTCACGACCTACTGGGAGATTGGAATCTGGGGGCAAACAAAGAACAGCATTGGTTTGTTTTGTTCTGCACATATTGCGCAGTAGGACAGTGTTGATAGCCTAAAAGGCTCTGTATGGCCATACAGCATTTACTGTGATGCGGTCAAAGCAAACATACTTTTTGTGGTTCGCGGAGCAGCGCAGAGCTGTTGTGAAGGAAGATGTCAAGGAAGTGAGTTTGTGTTTATACAGGACTTCCCACCCTCACCTACTGTCAGCCAATCATGTCATTGTGGAGCTATACGGAGACCTCCAGAGTGTACATTTGAGAGTAGCGCGGCGATGCGATTTCGGAGCACAATTTGGCCTCTGCGTGCCTCCGCGTCACACCCTCCATACGGCGCCTCCGACCACATTTTCGGATCAAGCATAAATTGGATTGCCAAATTCACACCCCAGCGAGCAATGTTTTTTATTCCTGTCTTGGACTTCTATTCTATTCACATAGAGGGTTCCACTCCCGCTCAAGCCAGGTTATTGGCCCCATGCTAATTCGGTCATTTTTTCAGCCTCCTCCGATGATGTTGCTCCACACAGCTGAATGTATCAGTAGGATAAACGGCCTCTCTGTTTGATCACTGCAAGAGTTATTTTTTCCAGGAAACTGACAGCAGAGGGGAAGAAGCCCATAGAAGATGGAACTAGTGGGGCCCCTCTGCCACCCCAACGCCACCACCTCGTCTTTCTAAAATTATCTGCCGAAATTGTTGCAACCCCTATTACTAGCCTGTTCAACCTCTCTTTCGTATCGTCTGAGATTCCCATAGATTGGAAAGCTACCGCGGTCATCCCCCTCTTCAAAGGGGGAGACACTCTAGACCCAAACTGCTACAGACCTACAGTGGGGAGAACAAGTATTTGATACACTGCCGATTTTGCAGGTTTTCCTACTTACAAAGTATGTAGAGGTCTGTAATTTTTTATCATAGGTACACTTCAGCTGTGAGAGACGGAATCTAAAACAAAAATCCAGAAAATCACATTGTATGATTTTTAAGTAATTAATTTGCATTTTATTGCATGACATAAGTATTTGATACATCAGAAAAGCAGAACTTAATATTTGGTACAGAAACCTTTGTTTGCAATTACAGAGATCATACGTTTCCTGTAGTTCTTGACCAGGTTTGCACACACTGCAGCAGAGATTTTGTCCCACTCCTCCATACAGACCTTCTCCAGATCCTTCAGGTTTCAGGGCTGTCGCTGGGCAATACGGACTTTCAGCTCCCTCCAAAGATTTTCTATTGGGTTCAGGTCTGGAGACTGGCTACGCCCCTCCAGGACCTTGAGATGCTTCTTACGGAGCCACTCCTTAGTTGCCCTGGCTGTGGGTTTCGGGTCGTTGTCATGCTGGAAGACCCAGCCACGACCCATCTTCAATGCTCTTACTGAGGGAAGGAGGTTGTTGGCCAAGATCTCGCGATACATGGCCCCATCCATCTGCCCCTCAATACGGTGCAGTTATCCTGTCCCCTTTGCAGAAAAGCATCCCCAAAGATTGATGTTTCCACCTCCATGCTTCACGGTTGGGATGGTGTTCTTGGGGTTGTACTCATCCTTCTTCTTCCTCCAAACACGGCGAGTGGAGTTTAGACCAAAAAGCTCTATTTTTGTCTCATCAGACCACATGACCTTCTCCCATTCCTCCTCTGGATCATCCAGATGGTCATTGGCAAACTTCAGACGGGCCTGGACATGCGCTGGCTTGAGCAGGGGGACCTTGCGTGTGCTGCAGGATTTTAATCCATGACGGCGTAGTGTGTTACTAATGGTTTTCTTTGAGACTGTGGTCCCAGCTCTCTTCAGGTCATTGACCAGGTCCTGCCGTGTAGTTCTGGGCTGATCCCTCACCTTCCTCATGATCATTGATGCCCCACGAGGTGAGATCTTGCATGGAGCCCCAAACTGAGGGTGATTGACCGTCATCTTGAACTTCTTCCATTTTCTAATAATTGCGCCAACAGTTGTTGCCTTCTCACCAAGCTGCTTGCCTATTGTCCTGTAGCCCATCCCAGCCTTGTGCAGGTCTACAATTTTTTCCCTGATATCCTTACACAGCTCTCTGGTCTTGGCCATTGTGGAGAGGTTGGAGTCTGTTTGATCGAGTGTGTGGACAGGTGTCTTTTATACAGGTAACGATTTCAAACAGGTGCAGTTAATACAGGTAATGAGTGGAGAACAGGAGGGCTTCTTAAAGAAAAACTAACAGGTCTGTGAGAGCCGGAATTCTTACTGGTTGGTATGTGATCAAATACTTATGTCATGCAATAAAATGCAAATTAATTACTTAAAAATCATACAATGTGATTTTCTGGATTTTTGTTTTAGATTCCGTCTCTCACAGTTGAAGTGTACCTATGATAAAAATGACAGACCTCTACATGCTTTGTAAGTAGGAAAACCTGCAAAATCGTCAGTGTCTCAAATACTTGTTCTCCCCACTGTATATCTATCCTACCCTGCCTTTCTAAGGTCTTCGAAAGCCAAGTTAACAAACAGATTACCGACCATTTCGAATCCCACCGTACCTTCTCCACTATGCAATCCGGTTTCAGAGCTGGTCATGGGTGCACCTCAGCCACGCTCAAGGTCCTAAACGATATCATAACCGCCATCGATAAGAGACATTACTGTGCAGCCATATTCATCGACCTGGCCAAGGCTTTCGACTCTGTCAATCACAACATTCTTATTGACAAACTCAACAGCCTTGGTTTTTCAAATGATTGCCTCGCCTGGTTCATCAACTACTTCTCTGATAGAGTTCAGTATGTCAAATCAGAGGGCCTGTTGTCCAGACCTCTGGCAGTCTCTATGGGGGTGCCACAGGGTTCAATTCTTAGGCTGACTCTTTTCTCTGTATACATCAATGATGTCGCTCTTGCTGCTGGGGATTCTTTGATCCACCTCTACGCAGACAACACCATTCTGTAAACTTCTGGCCCTTCTTTGGACATGGTGTTAACTAACCTCCAGATGCGCCTCAATGCCATACAACTCTCCTTCCGTGGCCTCCAACTGCTCTTAAATGCAAGTAAAACTAAATGCATGCCCTTCAACCGATCGCTGCTCGCACCTGCCCGACCATCCAGCATCACTACTCTGGATGGTTCTGACTTAGAATATGTGGACAACTACAAATATCTAGGTGTCTGGTTAGACTGTAAACTCTCCTTCCAGACTCACATTAAACATCTCCAATCCAAAATTAAATCTAGAATCGGCTTACTATTTTGCAGCAAAGCATCCTTCACTCATGCTGCCAAACATACCCTCGTAAAACTGACCATCTTACCGATCCTCGACTTCGGCGATGTCATTTACAAAGTATCCTCCAACACTCTACTCAACAAATTGGATGCAGTCTATCACAGTGCCATCCGTTTTGTCACCAAAGCCCCATATACTACCCACCACTGCGACCTGTACACTCTCGTTGGCTGGCCCTCGCTTCATACTCGTCGCCAAATCCACTGGCTCCAGGTCATCTACAAGTCTCTGCTAGGTAAAGCCCTGCCTTATCTCAGCTCACTGGTCACCATAGCAGCACCCACCTGTAGCACACGCTCCAGCAGGTATATCTCACTGGTCACCCCCAAAGCCAATTCTTCCTTTGGCCGCGTCTCCTTCCAGTTCTCTGCTGCCAATGACTGAAACGAACTGCAAAAATAACTAAAGCTGGAGACTCTTACCTCCCTCACTAGCTTTAAGCACCAGCTGTCAGAGCAGCTCACAGATCACTGCACCTGGACATAGCTCATCTGTAAATAGTCCATCCAATCTACCTCATCCCCATACTGTATTTATTTATTTATCTTGCTCCTTTGCACCCCAGTATCTCTACTTGCACATTCATGTTCTGCACATCTCCCATTCCAGTGTTTAATTGCTATATTGTAATTACTTCGCCACCATGGCCTATTTATTGCCTTATCTCTCTTATCCTACCTCATTTGCACATACTGTATATAGATTTTTCTACTGTTTTTCTACTGATTGTATGTTTGTTTACTCCATGTGTAACTCTGTGTTGTTGTATGTGTCGAACTACTTTGCTTTATCTTGGCCAGGTCACAGTTGCAAATGAGAACTTGTTGTCAACTAGCCTACCTGGTTAAATAATGGTGAAATAAAATTTCAAAAATAAAACCTTATCAAATCAAATCAAATGTATTTATATAGCCCTTCTTACATCAGCTGATATCTCAAAGTGCTGTACAGAAACCCAGCCTAAAACCCCAAACAGCAAGCAATGCAGGTGTAGAAGCACAGTGTCTAGGAAAAACTCCCTAGATAGGCCAAAACCTATGAAGAAACCTAGAGAGGAACCAGGCTATGAGGGGTGGCCAGTCCTCTTCTGGCTGTGCCGGGTGGATATTATAACAGAACATGGCCAAGATGTTCAAATGTTCATAAATGACCAGCATGGTCAAATAATAATAATCACAGTAGTTATCGATGGTGCAGCAAGTCAGCACCTCAGGAGTAAATGTCAGTTGGCTTTTCATAGCCGATCATTAAGAGTATCTCTACCGCTCCTGCTGTCTCTAGAGAGTTGAAAACAGCAGGTCTGGGACAGGTAGTACGTCCGATGAACAGGTCAGGGTTCCATAGCCGCAGGCAGAAGCACCCATCTGCCACCCCACCGCCAACCCACCACCACCCCCTCATAACCCATCTGCCACCTCACCGCCAGCCCCTCATAACCCATCTGCCACCCCACCGCCACCACCTCGTAACCCATCTGCCACCCCACCGCCACCCCACTGCCACCACCTCGTAACCCATCTGCCACCCCACTGCCACCACCTCGTAACCCATCTGCCACCCCACCGCCACCACCTCGTAACCCATCTGCCACCCCACCGCCACCCCCTTATAACCCATCTGCCACCCCACCACCACCCCACTGCCACCCCCTCATAACCCATCTGCCACCCCACCGCCACCACCGCCACCACCTCATAACCCATCTGCCACCCCACCGCCACCACCTCATAACCCATCTGCCACCCCACAGCCACCCCCTCATAACCCATCTGCCACCCCACCGCCACCCCCTCATAACCCATCTGCCACCCCACCGCCACCCCCTCATAACCCATCTGCCACCCCACCGCCACCCCCTCATAACCCATCTGCCACCCCACCGCCACCCCCTCATAACCCATCTGCCACCCCACCGCCACCACCTCATAACCCATCTGCCACCCCACCGCCACCCCCTCATAACCCATCTGCCACCCCACCGCCACCACCTCATAACCCATCTGCCACCCCACCGCCACCCCACTGCCACCACCTCATAACCCATCTGCCACCTCACCGCCACCGCCACCACCTCATAACCCATCTGCCACCCGACCGCCACCCCCTCATAACCCATCTGCCACCCCACCGCCACCCCCTCATAACCCATCATCCACCCCACTGCCACCCCACCACCACCCCCTCATTCCCCACCGCCACCACCTCATAACCCATCTGCCACCCCACCGCCACCCCATCATAACCCATCTGCCACCCGACCGCCACCCCCTCATCACTCTTGTTCTCATTCCCCACCCAGCCAGAGCCAGCGCTGTGGCCCCACACAGCCCCGCGGGGCCTGACGTCTCTGGAACTCCAGTCACACACATCCATATTCATGGCTCACCACATGGAGAGGGAGTGGAGGCTTGGGGGTAGCGCATCGCGCTGATCCCCTGCCAAATACACTCCTCCCAATGGGAGGGAAGTTGGAGAAGGGGTGTCGAGGGGTGTTGGGAGAGAAATTTACTTGAGAAGTGTGCTTGCTTTTCCCTCAGCCTGGTCTTGCATGAGTGAGCCCCCTGCTTCAGGGCCTCTGCAGGAGATATGGGTCCACTCCAAGCTGAGCCATGGCTGACAAAACACTCTTCCACTGTATTTTCTGCAGCGTGTGGATGACTGGGTGGTTTAAGTGCTGCTGGTGGGAGCTTAATCTCTTGGGGACGGTGACCTTGGCAAGACTGTCACTACCTCAGCTACCTAGGGACCTGCTCAAATCACTTAGATTTGACAAACACAGTAAGGTGATTGGCCAGCCCAGCCAGAGAGGGTGGATATGTCTGTACATAAGCCAAGCTTGTTAGCCCCTGATCCCTTGGTAATTGAACCAACCATTGACTTAATCAATACAACTGAGCCACCCTTTGAGGTGGATGACATGCTGGTGTTAACTATGTCCTTGTTACACCAGTATTACATTCCCTCAGGTATAATGGAGATTGGAACACTCCAAACACACAGAAACATTCTTGGCAAGGAATCTCGAGGAGGGATACTTAGTGGAACGTGTACGCTGGGAGTCGGGAAGCAAGTACACGGAGTGAATAATTTAATAAATAAACAAACATGGACAAAACAAGAAACACAAGCAGCACAGACATGAAACAGACACAGAAACAATAACGCCTAGAGAAGGAACCAAAGGGAGTGACATATCTAGGGAAGGTAATCAGGAAGGTGATGAAGTCTAGGTGAGTCTGAAGAGGCGCTGGTGCGCGTAACGATGTTGACAGGTGTGTGTAATAATGAGCAGCCTGGTGACCTAGAGCGCTGGGGAGGGAATACACGTGACAGTACCCCCTCCCTGATACGCGGCTCCAACTGCAGGACACCGACCAAATGGACGATCCCGGGAACCAGGAGCGGACCGGTCGCCTCTGCTGAGGCGCGGGAACCTGTCGAGCCAGCTGAGGCGCGGGAACCTGACGAGCCGGCTGAGGCATGGGAGCCTGCCGAGCTAGCTGAGGCATCCTCTGTAGACTCGGCAACACATGCTTGACCGGCCAACCAAGTCTTGTGAACCTGACATGCCGGCTGAGGCATGGAAGCCTGATGAGCCGGCTGAGGCATCCTCAGTTGCTCCGGCAGCGGCACCCAGACCCGACGTCACCTACTGACACAAAAACACTGATGCTCCCCTTTGGTGAGGCGTTATTCTGTAACGTGTACGCTGAGAGTCGGGAAGCAAGTTCAGGGAGTGAATCATTTAATAAATAGATGAACATGGACAAAACAAGAAACACGAGCAGCGCACAGACATGAAACAACGGAACAGAAACAATAACGCCTGGGGAAGGAACCAAAGGGAGTGACAGATATAGGGAAGGTAATCAAGAAGGTGATGAAGTCCAGGTGAGTTTGATGAGGTGCTGGTGCGCGCAACGATGGTGACAGGTGTGCGTAATAATGAGCAGCCTGGTGACCTAGAGCCCCAGAGAGAGGGAGTATACGTGACAGTTAGATTGTGTTCGCACCAAATTGTCACCTTGGAAATGCATTCCTGCGTCAGTTGTAAATGAGGAGGAATATGTATAGTGACAACTAATAAGACATATCCCAGAATACCAACAACAACCTCCAATGTGTAATACAGCCATCATATCTAATACTAAGCATTATTATTATTCCTTTGTGATAAGCTTTGGTAGCATCGTTCCAACATGGCTGGTTAATATCTACTGTGCTCAAACGCTCATGCTGTTCTATATCTCTTCAACAGACCAGGCTGGCAGCTGCAGTGCACAGAGTGCACAGTTTTTCAATGTGGGCAATATTTAGCATTAAATGTAGGTGAACCAAGCAAAGCCAACCTTATGCCCAGCTCTAGCACACATCCCCTATCTGTCTTTCTAACGGAGAGGACTAAAACCGGTCAAAGCAATTACATCAATCACCTCCTTTACAATCTCAATTCACATCCCTATAAAATATTAACTCTAAAGTCAATGATGTCTGTTGTCCCCCTCCATTATCAGATAGTTGTTCTAGAGCTTGCTGTTACAAATAACCAACAGAGTTACGCCTCTGGGGGGACTTCTGGGGTCACAGGTCCATGATTTATTCAACATTATTTACTGGAATGAGACAGGGTTACCGTGGTTTCTCCTTATACTCACAAACTCATACACACTTATAAACACTCAATACACATTCATACAAACCCACACACAATCAAGGCCCACCGACAGTGACCAAACCGTGCTCTGTGTTATTAAGGAAGCGAAGGTAACCTGCCTAAATGATTACCGCCCCGTAGCACTTACGTCGGAAGCCATGAAGTGCTTTGAAAGCCTGGTCATGGCTCACATCAACAGAATCATCCCGGAAACCCTAGACCCACTCCAATTTGCATACTGCCCCAACAGATCCACAGATGACGCAATCTCAATTACACTCCACACTGCTCTTTACCACTTGGACAAAAGGAACACCTACGTGAGAATGCTGTTCATTGACCACAGCTCAGCATTCAACACCATAGTGCCCACAAACCTCATCACTAAGCTAAGGACCCTGGGACTAAACACCTCCCTCTGCAACTGGATCCTGGAATTCCTGACAGGCTGCCCGCAGGTGGTAAGGGTAGGCAACAACATGTCTGCCACACTGATTCTGAACACTGGGGCCCCTCAAGGGTGCGTGCTTAGTCCCCTCCTGTACTCCCTGTTCACCCACGACTGCGTGGCCAAACACGACTCCAACACCATCATTAAGTTTGCTGACGACACAACAGTGGTAGGCCTGATTATCAACAACAATGAGACAGCCTATAGGGAGGAGTTCAGTGACCTGGCAGTGTGGTTCCAGGACAACAACCTCTCCCTCAACGTGAGCAAGACAAAGGAGCTGATTGTGGACTACAGGAAAAGGCGGGCCGAAAAGGCCCCCATTAACATCGACGGGGCTGTAGTGGAGCGGGTCGAGAGTTGGTACACATCACCAACAAACTATCATGGTCCAAACACACCAAGACATTCGTGAAGAGGGCACGACAACACCTTTTCCCCCTCATCCTGACCGGTTGCATCACCGCCTGGTATGGCAACTGCTAAGCATCTGACCGTAAGGCGCTACAGAGGGTAGTGTGTATGGCCCAGTAGATAACTGGTGCCAAGCTTCCTGCCATCCAGGACCTACAGTATATACCAGGCGGTGTTAAAGGAAGGCCCAAAACATTGTCAAAGACTCCAGTCACCCAAGTCACAGACTGTTCTCTCTGCTACCGCACGGCAAGGGGTACCGGAGCGCCAAGTCTAGGACCAAAAGGCTCCTTAACAGCTTCTACCCCCAAGCCATAAGACTGCTGAACAATTAATCAAATGGCCACCGGACTATTTACATTGAACCCCCCCCCCCCCCCCCTCCCCCATTTGTTGTTACACTGCTGCTACTTGCTGTTTATTATCTATGCATAGTCACTTCACCCCTACCTACATGTACAAATTACCTCGACTAACCTGTACCCCGCACATTGACTCGGTACCAGTGACAATGTTTTGGGCCTTCCTTTAACACCGCCTGGTATATACTACATGTACAAATTACCTCGACTAACCTGTACCCTGCACATTGACTCGGTACCAGTAACCCCTGTATATAGCCTTGTTATTGTTATTTTATTGTGTTACTTTTTATAATTTTTTACTTTAGTTTATTTAGTAAATATTTTCTTAACTCTTTTTTGAACTGCATTGTTGTATTCGGCGCATGTGACAAATAAAGTCTGAATTTATTTGATTTAAAAGAAACCTAAATGACTCCTTATTATCTAGTGTGTCATCTTACAGCATATTATTATTATAATTATTATTATATATGCTCCTGGTATACTGTAACCTAATTAGTGTGGTGACCAGAGTGGTAAAGTGATGGGTGATATTAGACTGTGAGGCATGGTGTTGATCGTCCATGTGCACAGCTTCTCATTACTGTGGTGACTGATGCACAGACCACACTTCTGCACCACACCACACTCCAATTACCACAAGACAAATAGCCTACAATGGATTGGCCTCTCATGAGTTTATTTTTCTCTCTCGAGTGCATTTCAACCATAGAGTTAAATAAAGGACTCATCTTAGGAACTACCTTAAAAGTTAGGAGCCCTCAATGACAATGTCCATGCTAAAACAGGTTATATCCATCTACGGTCCTCTATCTATCTCTATGATTTCAACCAACAGCAAGACTGAGGGCAGTGCTGCTTCAATCATGTTAAATATATATATCTACCATTATCACTTAAAACTCTAAAAAGGTGCTATCCAGAACCTAAAATGGTTCTTTGGCTGTCCTCATAGGAGAACCCTTTGAAGAACTCTTTTTGTTCCAGTTAGAAACCTTTCCACAGAGGGTTCTACCTGGAACCAAAAAACAGTTATCTTAAGGGGACAGCCAAAGAACCCCTTTGGAACCCTTTTTTAAAGTGTACTTCTATACATAGAGGCCACAGTAACATACTGAAAATGACTTGATTGTTTTTCAAAACCCGAAACGAGGATATTCTATTAACTGTGCAGGATGTGTAAATCAGGGGAGATTAAATACATGAGGAAGTAGAATGGAACCAGCTGTGGGTGCTCGGTAATGTCAAGGTGAACGCAACCGATTCACTGCACTTCTGAAGTCTTGTGAGCTGCTAGAGTGGTTCTGCCCGCCTTTAGGTGAAGAGAACCACTGGAGAGGACATGGATACTTCCTACTGATGTTTCATTGCTATGCCCA